>NW_025408823.1:0-81782 GCF_002201575.2 Neomonachus schauinslandi | reverse complement strand
TTTTTTTTTTTTTTAAAGATTTATTTATGTATTTATTTGACACAGAGAGAGACAGCTAGAGAGGGAAAACAAGCAGCAGGAGCAGGAGAAGGAGAAGCAGGCTCCTGGCTGAGCAGGGAGCCCAATGTGGGGCTTGATCCCAGGACCCTGGGATCATGACCTGAGCCGAAGGCAGACGCTTAACGACTGAGCCACCCAGGCACCCCTCTTGTTTCTTGAGAAAGGCTTGTATTGCTATATACTTTCCTCTTTGGCCCTCCTTTGCTGCATCCCAAAGATTTTGAATAGTTGTGTTTTTATTTTCATTTGTTTCCATAAATTTTTTTAATTCTTCTTTAATTTCCTGGTTGACCCATTCATTCTTTAGTAGGATGCTCTTTAGCCTCCATGTATTTGAGTTCTTTCTGCCTTTTCTCTTGTGATTGAGTTCTAGTTTCAAAGCACTGTGGTCTGAAAATATGCACAAATGATCCCAATCTTTTGGTACTGATTGAGACCCGATTTGTGACCTAGGATGTGATCTATTCTGGAGAATGTTCCATGGGCACTAGAGAAGAATGTGTATTCTGTTCTTTCGGATGCAATGTTCTGAATATATCTGTGAAGTCCATTTGGTCCAGTGTGTCATTTAAAGCCTTTATTTCCTTGTTGGTCTTTTGCTTAGATGATCCGTCCATTTCAGTGAGGGGAGTGTTAAATTCCCCCACTATTATTGTATTGTTGTTGATGTGTTTCTTTGATTTTGTTATTAATTGCCTTATATAATTGGCTGCTCCCATGTTAGGGGCATAGATAATTACAATTGTTAGATCTTTTGTTGGATAGACCCTTTAAGTAGGATATAGTGTCCTTCCTCATCTCTTATTACAGTCTTTGGTTTAAAATCTAATTTGTGTGATAGAAGGATTGCCACCCCAGCTTTCTTTTGATGCCCATTAGCATGGTAAATGGTTTTCCACCCCCTCACTTTCAATCTGGAGGTGACTTTGGGTCTAAAATCAGTCTCTTACAGGCAGCATATCAATGGGTCTTGTTTTTTTATCCAATCTGATAGCCTGTGTCTTTTGATTGGGGCATTTAGCCCATTTACATTCAGGGTAACTATTGAAAGATAAGAATTTAGTGCCATTGTATTGCCTGTAAGTTGACTGTTACTGTATATTGTCTCTATTCCTTTCTGGTCTGTGTTACTTTTAGGCTCTCTCTTTGCTTAGAGGTCCCTTTCAATATTTCCTGTAGGGCTGGTTTGGTGTTTGCAAATTCTTGTAGTTTTTGTTTGTCCTGGAAGCTTTTTATCTCTCCTTCTATTTTCAATGACAACCTAGCTGAATATAGTATTCTTGGCTGCATATTTTTCTCGTTTAATGCTCTGAATATATCATGCCAGTCCTTTCTGGCCTGCCAGATCTCTGTGGATAGGTCTGCTGCCAATCTAATGTTTCTACCATTGTAGGTTACACACCAGCTTGTCCCAAGCTGTTTTCAGGATTTTCTCTTTTTCTCTGAGCTTGTGAGTTTTACTATTAGATAATATTACTATTATCTAATAGTACATATATAAGTTTTTCTTTCTTTAAAATTTTGGGAGGCAGTTGGGTGTCAGGGTGTTGACCTATTTTTATTGATTTTGAGGAGGGTTCTCTGTGCCTCCTGGATTTTGATGCCTCTTTCCTTCCCCCGATTAGGGAAGTTCTCCACTATATTGCTCCAATATACCTTCTGCCCCTCTCTTTCTTCTTCTTCTGGGATCCCAATTATTCTAATATTGTTTCATCTTATGGTATCACTTATCTCTCAAATTCTGCCCTCGTGATCCAGTAGTTGTTTATCTCTCTTTTTCTCAGCTTCTTTATGCTCCATCATTTGGTCTTCTATATCACTAATTCTCTCTTCTGCCTCATTTATCCTAGGAGTTAGAGCCTCCATTTTTGATTGCACCTCATTAATAGGCTTTTTGATTTCAACTTGGTTAGATTTTAGTTCTTTTATTTCTCCAGAAAGGGATTCTCTAGTATCTTCCATGCTTTTTTCAAGCCCAGCTAGTGTCTTTATAATAGTCATTCTGAACTCTAGTTCTTAGTAATGTCCATACTGATTAGGTCCCTGGCAGTCGGTACTGCCTCTTGTTCTTTTTTTTTTTTTTGAGGTGAGTTTTTCCATCTTGTCATTTTGTCCAGAGGAAAATAGATGAATGAGAGAACAAAATGCTAACAGGGTACAACGACCCCAGAAATATATACACTAAACAAATCAGAAGAAACCCAAAACTGGGGGGAAAAGAAAGGGAAAGAAAAAAACAGAAAAGAATATGATCTGCTGGCGAATAGATCAGAGCCACAAACTAGAGTTTGGGCATTTTGGTATGTTAGAAGAAACGGCCTCCCAAATTTTTAAAGAAAGAAAAACTTATATATGTACAAAAATAAGGGTAAATACAATGAAGGGATGGAATATGACTGTAAAGATGAAAAGTATAAAAGATTTTATAAAAGGAATTGATAAGAAGTTAGTTGAAAAAAGAAGAAATATTTAAAACAAACAAACAAAAAAAAAAACCTGGAGAGAATGTGATCAGGCAGGAGATTAGAACAAAGCCATACACTAGAGATTTAGGGCATATTTTGGTTTGTTAGAAGAAACTGTATCCCAAAATTTTAAAGAGAGAAAAACTTATACATATACAAAAAATAAGGTTAACTACAATGAAGGGATAGAATATGACTCTAAAAATGAAAATTTAAAAAGACTTTTAAAAAAAGAATTGATAAGATGTTGGTTGAAAAAGGGAAAAAGAAAAATTCAAAAAATAAATAGAAAAAGAAAAAAATAAAGAAAATTTAAAAAATTTTAACTTTGAAAGACTAAAGCATCATGGGAAAAAAGCCATGATTCTATGTGCTGTATTCCCCTAGTGCTGGAGTTCTGCCATTCTCATTGATCGGTAAACTTGGTCTTGGCTGGCTGTTCTTGCTGATCTTCTGGGGGAGTGGCCTGTTGCCGTGGTTCCCAAATGTCTTTGCCGGAGGCAGAATTGCCCCACCTTTGCCAGGGGCAAGGCTAGGTAATCTTCTTGGGTTTGCTCTTGGTAACTTTTGTTCCCTGAAAGCTTTCCGTACAACCTTGGAGGATCAGAATGAAAATGGCGGCCTCCCAATCTCCACCCCGGAGGAGCTGAGACCTCGGGGCCCCATTCCTCAGTGCGCCCCCAGCGAAATCAGTCAATCATTCCCATCTCCCCAGTCTCCGGCCGCACTCCATGCTCAGCCATCCTGTGACCGAGCGTTTCTATCTCTGGCACACGACCCTCATTTGGAGTCTCCAAACCCAGCAGATTCCTGTGGTGTGCTCCCGTGCCACTCCTCCTAGGGAGGAAGGGGAGTCTCCCCAGATCTGCCGCTTGTTGGGTCCCTGCTCAAGAGCAGTGGCCAGATTGTGCTGCAGATCACAGTTTATGGCAATCCCGAAGTGACAGCCCACTCCTCAGCTCTGTCTTTGCAGTTGGCTTCCCTGCTCCGATACCTGGGAGCTCAGCTGCACTCAGGCACCCCTGGTCTTTCTGTGACCCCGAGGGTCCTGAGACCACACTATCCCAGCAAGGATTCCACCCCCTGTTTAGCCACTGGAGCATCGCCCCTTAATAGAGCCGACTTCTAAAAGTTCCCTCAATGGAGCAGACTTCTAGAGTGCTCCACTGCTCTATCACTTGCTGGTAGCCGACTGATGAAGGCTCCCTCCCCCGTGGCCTGTCTTCCCAAATATGGGCTCAGATTCATTTCTCTGCACATCCTACCTTCCAGAAAGTGGTCGCTTTTCTGTTCAGAGAGTTGCTGCTATTCTTTTCTTCAATCTCCTGTTGAGTTCGTAGGTGTTCAGAATGGTTTGATACCTATCTAGGTGAATTCCTGGGACCAGATGAAATTTAGGTCTCCTACTCCTCCGCCATCTTGCTCCTCCTTTCAGTAATAATGATTTCTCTTGCGTCCGTCCATTTCTGACTTCCAAAACATAAAAAGAAACTGGGTGGCTCAGTCATTCAGCATCCAACTCTTGATCTCAGCTCAGGTCTTGATCTCAGCGTCAAAATTTCAAGCCCCATTTTGGGCTCCACACTGGGTTTGGAGCCTACTTTTAAGCTGTATGAAAACTGATGTGAGTTCTTGAAAATGGTCCAATCAGGAGACAGTGGTGTGATGTTACAAATATAGAGCTTGAACTGGGGACAGGCCCCCAATGCCACCCCAGGTGGCACACCGGGCAGGGGTCACAGGGAAGCCTCCTCACCACTCTTCAAAGCAGACCCCACAACAAAGGCAAGTGCTAAGCCTGCGCTGGGTGCTCATTGTTTCCTATTTTTTCCACCGTGAGGGTGAAAGAGAAATTTAACACATGCCTGCTTCCTCCTGGGCTCAGAGACCCAGCCTTAGTGTAATAGCAGCCACCAGAGACAATCAACTTCCCAGCCAATGCCAGTAGCTCCTGGCAGCCCTGCAACTGATATCAATGCGTGCAGGGGGACCCCGAGTTTTCATTTTTATAAACTGCAGGTACCTATCCTTTACCTATTTCCTATTTCTCTATTAGAGTTATTTTGTTATATTAGTGTTATTTTCTGGGAGTTCCTTATATTTTCTAGATATATACAGGTTGCTGGTTGTAGAAATTACAATTAACCATTCTGTTTTTTATTAATTTGCTCCATGTTGTCCTTCATGAAATAGAAATCCATAACTTTGAAGTAATCTTCATCAATTTTCTTTGCCTTATGTTCATGTTTTTAAAGTTTTTTTAAAACAGTCATTCCCTTGCTCTAAGTCATAAAACTATTTTACTATATTTTCTTCTGTTAGTTTGTAGTTTTACCTCTTACATTAGGTCTTCAGTGTATCTAAAGTCCACCTTGTATGTAATGTTAGGTAGGGACCCAGGTTTTATTCTGCATATAAGTGAGCCAGTTTTCTCAACTTAACTAAACAATCTTTCTTCCCAGTATATGGTATGATTGTTCAGCTCTTTACATTTCTTTGCACTTGGGTCTTGCAGAAAAGGAAACATGATGTATCTCCTCAAATTGCTTCCAATCTCTTTGGAGAGCTGAGAATAACACACATGAAACTGAACAGCATGACACAATTAAGAACTAAATTGTATGTTGAGGACCTTAAGGGCAGAATAACTTCAAACAAAAGGAATTCAACTAGGTTTCCCATGGTCAAAAAAGACTTTGAATTATTTAGCACTGTTTAAATGAGACAGGTGTCCTTTTTCCTCCATTCACCACCAAGTTACCTCTAGAAGAATTACACAAAGCGTTCATGCCTCATCCTGAGCCACTCCTGTTTATTGTTGCCAAATCCGAATGAATAAAACCAGATTCTTCTCTCTGCCCTATATGGGTGCTAACTAGACAGCTAAGAAAGATAGGTTGCAGGTCCTGTTCTTCCTCATAATTGGGGATTTACTGATTTGAATGCAAATGGAGGTGCAAAAGTAAAATTAGTTCATGCTCAGATACTGCTAAAAGAACTCCAGTAACCAGACACCAGTAATTCATGACACTCCCAAATAGGTAGGTCACTTTCTTTAATTATTGTAAGTTTGGGTAGGGTCACTGGCTGAGGTAGTACTTTATTTGAAGAAATATATTTTAGCAATATCAGGAGATATTTTTAAACTATAGGGTCATTACAAATGTGAAAGCTATAAGCTTGTAATACCATAATGATAACTAACATGTATTGAGTGCCAAGCACTACATTAAGCATCCTATATGTATTATTTTAGTTAATCCTCAAAAACAACTTTATGAGGCAATTACTATCACAATTTTACAGATGAGAAAATCAAGGTACAGAAAAGTTAATTTACTCAAGATCATACAGCTAGTAAATAATAATTGTTAAAATTTAAGATTACCTGTTCTTAATAAACTTCCATCATCCCTAAGAATCATCTGTGTGATTTTACTTCCCATCTACAATCCCACAAAATTCCAGAAATCAAGTAATTATCCCTGTTACATTAGTGTCTTTCAATTACACTGTCAATGTTGGCCAGTGACCATCGTTTGCATTAACAATGGCAGTGGTTGGGAATTTTCTTAAGGTTGTCTCCCCGTAAAAAAACCCTGCTCCTGTGCCCAAGGAGCACCCAGGGACACTCAAAAAGGGCCTAAAATGATTCTCAAAATATCCTTGATACTATGTGTCTATATAGTCTATAGCTGTAGAAACAAGGAACTTAGAAACAGAAAGAGATGCAAGGACATAAACTAATGAGAAACACTCTCTAAAGGAATTAGGAGACAAAAGTGAGAGATTTGGCTCTCATCAACACTGAGGCAGGAAATGCTCCTACCAAGAAAAGGCAACTGAGTCAAGGTAAACTTAAACTTAGCAAAGGTATTAGTCTTAAAGTTTGGACTTGCATAAGGTAAGAGAAGTAAAAGATGCTCCATGCTTGGTGTAGGGCTGTGGCCCTATGCCTAGAGAGAGGAAACTGGATTTGGAAGATTTGAGAAAAAACTAAGCAGACATTATCAAGAAACTTCATGTTCAGAGGTTAGAAAGATTGGATGTAGAATATGGCTGAGACCTTATGTGAGAACACAGATTTACATTTATTTTGTAATTAAAGATTAGGCATATCTGAAAGAGGAAGATGTGTTTCACTGCACCTCTGACTTCAATGTATTTAATTTGAATCCTGGAAGAAAAAGATAATTGTTGTATATTTCATGTCTAATCTGCAATGTAACACTGCAAAGGAGACATTATTATCCACACTTTATAGATAAGAGAACTAAGCCTCTGAAGTTAAGGTCCACAGCCAGTAAATGACAGGGGGATATGTGAAGCCAAAGAGGTAATTTGAACATGTGCTCTTTCCATTAAATTTTTCTACTTGTCAGGAAGGAACTCAGCTAAGATAGGAAGCTTAGTTTTACATCAATTTTTCTCCCATTTAACATTTAAATTTATTATTTTCCTATTTTTTTTAATTTAAATTTTGTTAGTTATAAATTACATATGTTGTGCTAGGTAACTTTTACTTAAGCAACACATTGGGTTTATTTATTATATAAGTATGTCCTCCTCCATATTTTCCTCACTTCCCAGTATCAGTTTTGTGTTCAGCTTTATTGAGATCAATTTACAGATAACATTGTGTTAGTTTACAGTATAAAACATGTTGATTTGATATACTGCAAAATGATTACCACTCCATCATGTCACATAATTACCCTTTCTTTTTTGTGGTGAGAACATTTCAGATCTTATTCAAGAGAATAAGCAACAATGTGCAATTAGCAACATTCAAGTGTAAAACACAGTATTATTAGCTATAAATGCCCATGTTGTACATTAGATTCCTAGAACTTATTCATCTTATAATTGGAAGTTTGTACCCTTTCATCAACATCTCCCTGCTTCTCCCATGCCCCACCCCCACCCCCAGCCTTGGTAACCACCATTCTACTCTGTTTCTGTGAATTCAGCTTTTTAGAGTCCACATATAAGTGATATCATACAGTATTTGTCTTTGTCTGACTTATTTCACTTAGCATAATGCCCTTTAGTTCTATCCATGTTGTCCCAAATAGCAGGATTTCCTTCTTTCTTGTGCCTGAATAATATTCCTGTGTGTCTGTGTGTGTGTGTATATACACACACACACACACACACCTTTGTATATATACCCATGGGATTGCTAGATCATAAAGTAGTTCTAGTTTTAATTTTTTGAGAAAATTCCATACTGTTTTCCACAGTGGTTGCACCAGTTTACATTCTTCAAAAGAGTGCACAAGGGATTGCATCCTCTTCAACACTTGTCATCTCATCTTTTGATGATAGCCATTCTAAAAGGTGTGAGATGATATCTCATTGAGTTTTGATTTGCATTTCCCTGATAATTAGTGATACTGAACCCTTATTCATGTGCCTGTTGACCATTCAGTATGTCTTCTGTGGAGAAATGTCTATTCAGATCTTCTACCCATTTTTTAATCAGACTTTTTTTTTTTTTTTTTGCTGTTGAGTTGTATAGGTTCTTATATATTTTGGATATTAACCCTTTATCAGATATATGATTTGTAAATATTTTCTTCCATTCAATAAGTTCCCCTTCATTTTGTTGGTGACTTCCTTTGATGTGCAGGAGCTTTTTAGTTTGATAGAGTCCCACGTACCAGTTTTTGCTTTTGTTACTTGTACTTTTGGTGTCATATTCAAATAATTGTTGCCACAACCAATGTCAAGAAGATTTTTCCCTATGTTTTCTTCTAGAAGTTTTATGGTTTCAGGTCTTATGTTTAAGTCTTTAATCCATTTCGAATTATTTTTGAGATGGTGTACAGGGGCGCTATTTCATTCTTCTGCATGTGGTTATCTAGCTTTCCAACACTATATATTGAAGAGATTATCCTTTCCCCATTGAGTATTCTTGGCTGCCTTGTTAAATATTAGCTGATCATAAATGTGAGGTTTATGCCTGGGCTCTTGATTATTTTCCATTGGTCTGTGTGTCTGTTTTTATGTCAGTATCCTGCTGTTTTGATTACTATAGCTTTGTATTAGTGTTTGAAATCAGGAAGTGTGATGTCTTTGGCTTTGTTCTTCTTTTTCAAGATTGTTTAGCTATGCAGGGTCTTTTGTAGTTCCATACAACTTTTAGGATTTTTTTCTATATCTGTGAAAAACGTCACTAGAATTTTGATGGAGAGTGCATTGATCTATAGATGCTTTGGACAGTATTTACCTTTTAACAATATTAATTCTTCCAATCCATGAACACAGGATATCTTTCATTTATTTTTGTCTTCTTTGATTTCCTTCATCAAAATGTTATAGTTTTCAATACAGAGATCTTTCACTTCCCCGGTTAAATTTATTCTTAAGTATCTTATTATTTTTAATATGATCTTTTTTATTTCTTTTTCAGCTATTTCATTGTTAGTGTATACAAAGGCAGCCATTTTCTGTATGCTGATTTTGTATCATGCACCTTTACTGAATTCATTGATTAGTCAACAGTTTTTGGTGGAATCTTTAGGATTTTCTCTATATAAGATCATCTATCTGCAAATAAAGACAATTTATTCCCTTCTGATTTGGATGCCTTTTATTTCTTTTTCTTGCTTGATTGCTCTGGCTAGAACTCCAGTACCATGTTGAATGGGTGGTGAAAGTGGGCACCCTAGGTGTCTTGTTCCTGATCTTAGAGAGGAAGATTTCAACCTTTCTCTGTGAAATAATATATAAGCTGTGGGCTTGCCATAGATGGCCTTTATTAGGTTGAGGTATGTTCTTTCTATATAAAATTTGTTGAGCATTTTTATCATGAAAGGATGCTATATTTGTCAAATGATCTTTCTATATCTATTGAGATAATCATATGATTTTTATCTTTCATTCTATTAATGTGTGTATCACATTTATTGATTTGTGTATGTCAAAGCATCCTTGTACCTCAGGAATTAATATTGCTTGATCATAATGCATGATCCTTTCAATATATTGTTGAATTTGACTTGCTAATTTTGTTGAGAATTTTTATATCTCTGTTCATCAGGGATTTTAGCCTGTAGTGTCTTTATCTGGCTTTAGTATCAGGATAATGCTTGCCTTGTAAAATGAATTTGGGAATGTTCCTTCTTCTTCTTCATTTTTTGTTTTTGGAAGAGTTTGAGAAGAATTATTGTTAATTTTTCTTTAAATGTTTGGTAGAATTCACTAGTGAAATCATCTGGTCCTGGGTTTTTCTGTATTGGGAGGTTTTGATTACTGATTCAACCTCCTTACTCCTTATTTATTGATCTGTTCAGATTTTCTATTTCTTCATGATATAATCTTGGTAGGTTGTATGTTTCCAGGAGTTTATCCATTTATTCTAGGTTATCCAATTTGTTAGTATATAATTGTTCACAGACGTCTCATATGATCCTTTGTATTTCTGTAGTATCTGTTATAATATTTCTTCTTTCATTTTCTGATTTTGAGTCTTCTCTCTTTTCTTCTTAGTCTAGCAAAAGATTTGTCCATTTTTTTTACCTTTTCATAAAACCAACTCTTAGTTTAGTTGATCTTTTCTATTGTCTCTTAGTCTCTATTTCATTTATTTCTGCTCTGACCTTTGTTATTTCCTTCTGCTAACTCTGGGCTTTGTTTTTTCTTCTCCTTCTTTTTTAAAATTTTAATTCCAGTGTAGTTAACATAGTGTTATATTAGTTTCAGGTGCACAATAGTTTTTCTTCTTTTCTAATTCCTTGAGGTGTGAAGTTAGGTTGTTTATTTAAGATCTTTCTTTTTTCTTAATGTAGGCATTTATCACTATGAAATTCCATCTTAGAACTGCTTTTGCAGCATCCCATAGTTTTGACATGTGTTTCCATTTTCATTTGTTTCAAGATATTTTTTTTGTTTTCCTTTTGGTTTCCCCTCTGACTCATTGGTTGTTCAGAAGTGTATTGCTTAATTTACACACATTTGTGAATTTTCTAGCTTTCCTCCAGTTACTAACTTCTACATACCATTGTAGTCACAAAACATAACATGATTTCAGTCTTAAATATTTGCTAAGACTTGTTTTGTGGCTTACAGTGATCTATCCTAAAGAATGTTCTGTGTGTGCTTGAGAAGAATGTGTATTCTCTTGCTGTTGTGTGGAATGTTCTATATATGTCTGATTAGTCCATTTTGTCTAAAGTATGGTCAAGTCCAATGTTTCCTTGTTGATTTTCTGTCTGGATGATGGATCCATGCTAAAAAATGGGATACTGAAGTCTTCTACTATTATTGTATAGTCTATTTCTCTCTTTCAGATCTGTTTGTTTTTGCTTGATTTATTTAGGTATTCTAGTGTTAGGTACAATATTTATGATGGTTATATCTTCTTGATGAATTGACTCCTTTGTCATTATATAATGACTTTCTTTGTCTCTTGTTACCAGTTTTGGCTTATGGTCTCTTGTCCATATCAGTTTTTGAGGAGGAAGACAACAGAAACAAACAACTATAATAGAGGAAGGAGGTTGATGAAAATATCTGCATGTATATGTTTAGCACAAACAATCTATGATTGGAGGAAAAATGTGGATGGGTGTTTTCTGAGGAAGTTTTTTTGAGAAAGGAAGCAATCTGAACCATCTCCAAACTTCCTGATAAAGTTGTGACTATAGCACAGTCTTTACTGGATAATCTATTTAGATTATTGTTCATCATTCAGGAAGTATAAGAGATTCTAAGAGTAATGATTCATATCCTCTCTCTCTCTTTCTCCTTCTCACTGAATAATTTAGAGATTTCCAGGACAACACACCTGGAGAGCACAGGAACCTTCTAAAAAATGACCTTCCTTTGCCTCAGGCATTCTGGTTTAAATATCTTTAGTACAGCTTTAAAAAGACACAAATTATATATATTCCTCTTCTAAAATGGTAATTCAGAGATCTAAGCCTTTGTGTTATGCTGAAAGTTAATAATTTATCCTTTATCACCTTAATTGCAAACATTTCAATTTATTGAATTTACTTTGGTTCTCAATCTCAGGAATATAAACCAATTTGGGATAAGGTTATCCAGTATATTGCTACTTGCTATGTGTGATCAGACAGTTACAGATGTCCATCTGTTTCTTTCTGACGTCATACAAGGAAACACTGAGAAGGACTAGTGCAATCAAAGAAATAACTTTGATAATATCACATAATGTCACAACCCATTTGTTGATATCATTACCTCCTGGTTTAGGATAATCAGAAACACGCTTCCATGGCACTCCACCCACACACCCCACATGACATTGGATCCAACTATCATCTCTAATAGACACAGCACTGGGTTCAAAGCTGTGGCAGTTGTTGTTTTTTGTTGTTTTTTTTTAAGTGACTCAATACCCAGAAGGCCACCAAGCTTCAGAATCCCGTAAACACCATCACTGTTCGGGTTGGCCACACTCTATGTAAGTTTAGAAAAATTATTCATAACTGACTTTTTGATTCTTGTTTTGCCAAAAATCCAGAATTTTAAATAGATACAACTTTAAAAATTGCAATAAGAACTATCAAGATTATAGCTCTCATATTTAGAAGGCAAAGAAAACAGACTGCCTTTGGAGAGGGCTAAAACAGTTTCTTGACCCCTTACATGCTGCCTACTACACATCAGTGGGTAGGGGCTTTTGGTAAAAACCCACATGTGTGCTCATCCCAAGGTCAGCTGGCTCACTGCTTTGTCACCTTGAGCAAGTCATCTATATAATGCAGACAATAATAGTATTCACCTCAGAGGGTTGATGAGAAAAGCAAATGAGCTCAGAAATACAATGGAGTTAGTGCTTGGTGCACAGGATACACAACTATGATGACTATTCCTACTATTATATCTATTGCATTGTTAACATGGAGGGGCTTTCCATAAGCAATCAAATTACCTGAAAATGTCCAAAAGGAGAAAGAATTCCCATCAGTAATTCATAGTCAGTTTGCTTTTTTCTCCAGAAGCATTGGTCTAAATCTGATGAAAAGCTCATTAAAAACTCTTGCAACTTTCCTGGTAAATGCAAGACTTTCTGATAAATGTTCGCTTTCTTTCATTCATTCATTCAACAAAAACATGCTGTATTCCTACATGTAGAGCATGAAAAAATCAATACTTATACCTAAAGGGTGTACAATGTAGTTAGTAAAGGAGATAATATACTTGCATAAATAACTATATTAAGGAGGAAGTAAAAGGTATAGGAGGGATAAGAAAAATTAAGACAGAAAGAGGAAAGATTACTCTGAGGTTCAAGGAATAACCACAAAGAAGGTACTATCTGAAATAGACCTTGAAGGAGAGTTGTGGTTCAGAAAAGCAGAGCCAGCAGAATGGGGGAGGGTGTTACAGATTCAAGGAATAGCCTGTAAAGGGTAAGTACACAGGAAATAAGGGTCAAGCCTGACAGGTACAGGTGGTGTTGAAGACTGGATGGGATGGAAGATGGGCAACAGACGGTGAAGCCCTTGAATATCTGACTCTGTGACCAGAGGCAAAAATGAATTGTGCTTTATTCTCTATTTTTACCTTGAGGTCAGCCCTTAATTTCAATTAAGTCTTATTTAAGGCTAAACGTGTGTTGTTGTTTTTTTTAAAGTATCTCATACTGTTCTTTGTGTGCTACTCTTATTATAATTAGGAGAAAGCAACAGGATCTGAAGTCTTCTTCATGGCATGTTTGTGGGTCCTTTAATTCTCAGGGCTCATCTGGTGTGACATTGGAAGAAACTGTTTTTATATTCCATTGGCCGATCTTTGGTGGCATATCTATCTGAAGTTTGCAGTCTCAGGCCTGAAACACCTCCTACGTAAATACTAAAGATTGCTGAGAGAGAAGCCAAGTTGGGAAGCCTCTGACGGTGAAAGGCGGGTGACATGTGTGAACACATTTTGTTCAGGAATGAGAGCTGAATGGTTGGGCGTGTCTGTTTGTTGGAGTTAACAGCCTCTCCCTAACTCTTTTATTAAACACTCAACTAACCTTCAATTGCCCTTTTAGAACTTAATCTTAGTGCAGCTTCCAGCATTTCAAAATCATCAAACATAAAGAGGTACTACCCTGAAAGGGGTGGGGTCTGTGTTTAATGTTAGTTGTAATTACAACTAGTAAACTCGGCAAATGCCCCAGAATGGGAGGTGGGCTAGATTTACAAATCAGTATCTCTATTAGTTTGTGTAAATAATACATTTATAACAAACTGGCACACAGTTTAGAAAAAAGTGTTCTTCTAAAACTTCTACAAATTTAAAATGCCAAAGTATCAGCAGAATGTTTCTTATGAAGTAAGCCTTCATCTTCTAGGAAAGAGTAATCATGATTAATGATTAATCATTATTTTAGGGTCTCTAGAAAGCTAGTTCATACATAAAATCCATTCAGCAAGAGTTTAGGTTCCTGTTTTCTCTGATTCCCCCTGCTGAAAATTCCTTTATTGTAGAAACCCTTTCAGCCAGTCTCTGTGCTGCAGCATTTCTCAGTGTTTTCCTCAGGCTACCTGATCACCTGGAGATCCTGGGCCTCATCCCAGGCTAATCAAAGAGGCTTAATAGGGGCAGAGTCTTGAGATTTGTATTAGAAAGAAGAAAACTTTATTTCTATGATTACTGAAGTCACTTATACCTAGATTCTTAACGATATTCTTCCCAGACACCTGAACCATTCAAAGACCGGATTGATACTGGGTACAGATATTTTTCTCAGCAGCCATGTGACTTTAGAATGATGTCATCTAAAGTCAAAAACTTAATCTAATACCTTCACCAACAAGTTACAGACAGCCAAGGGAACAATTGTGGGTGGAATTTCAGAGAATAATTACAAACCAAACTTCTATAAATACTCAACTGTTTTCTTCCCTTTAATATTTGGCACTTTTCTTCCTGTTAGGTTGGCCTGGGTTTTTTGTTTTGTTTTTTTTTGCCATTTCTTTCCTTTTGGATTTCCCCCAGATACTGAGTAGTAAGACTAGCTGTGTGTAACAAAAGAGAAGTCATTACAATGTCACTCCTGCAAAAACACACCTTCCAAAACAGTTCCATTTCTAGCTTATAAACTCCACACCTCCTCAACCCATTTAAGCTCTTATGTAAATACAAATAAGTGTGTATATTTTGGATACTAGCAATTTTTCTACTTTCTAAATACTGCCTTTGATCTTCAAGTTTACAAGTATATGACCAATTATATCTTGACTAGTTCTATACTTTAAGTCAACCAACTGTTTATTTTATAACTTATTGTTTCGTGTTCTGTGAAAGAACTTGAAGTAAAACGTACATCACCTTTAACAAGGAGGCTGTGTGGTTAATGAGAAGAGATGGCCCTGCAAACAGAAGAACTAAATTTAAGTCCCAGTTTATGATCCACATAATGGCTGGCAGGGAAATTTACCTACTGCCTCCAAGTGACAGTTTCCTCTTCAAATAAAATACAAATCAAGATAATTTTTATTCCATACCAGTTATTGTAAGGGTTAAATGAGATCAAGAATATTTTGTGTCCCAATTAAGCACTTGTGAATGCCTGGTAGTGCTAAGGAAGCCATGACTTGTTCCTTGATCTCTGATATAGCCTTTCATTTATTTTTATGTTTTTGCATTTTTCAAAATGAGTTGGTTTTCTTGCCCCTTCCTTAAGGATTTAGGACATGGTTTTTGCACATTTGGTTCATCTACGATCAAATGTGAAATGCAATGCTCAACGTTTAGTTTAGATGACACTGTTGCCACCAAGTGGTCACTAAGAGATACTGCAAGCCAAAATCCAGGTGTGATAAGCCACAGCCACATGATGATGGATCAGGCAATTAAAATTCTGTGCCAAAGAACCCAAAGCAGTAGCTTATCTTCTCCTTCCTTGGTGATATAAACTGAGCAATACAACTTTGATCTAAATCTGCAATGCCATCTTACTCTTTCTTCCTCTCTGATTTACCCTAGGGCCCACAATCAACAATTTAAATAATCATTGGCTCTCTCCCAAATCCCCAACACTGGTTCTCTGTACTAACAGCCAAAGACCTGCAGAGAAATCTGAGACCTGAAATGCCGGGATGGGGGGTACAGTTCACTACCAAAATATACCCAACATCTTATGTGTGTTTAATCTTTATACCCTCTGAGTAGCATATCAGTATCTTTTTTTTTATAGGCTGGGAAACTGAGGCTCAGATTGGTTCAGGAACTTCCAACATTGCCCAGTTTATGAGCAGCAGGATAGGCTTCAAACCCAGTACTCAACCAAGGTTTTGCTCACCATCTCTCAAAACCTCTCTCCGTGTCACCTCTTGGCTCTGTGTCTTTTGGCTTCACCTTCTATAGAATTTTAGGAAGATACTTCAAATTACCTATGTCTGCACATTAGAATCACCTGGGGAGGTTTTTAAAAACATGAACGCCTAGGTTCCTGGTTCCCTCCTAATCAATTATAACCAAAACTCTGAGGGGCTCCAGTATCTATAATTTAAAAAAAAAAAAAAAAACTGCCAGTGATTGTTTCACTGTGAGAGCTGAGAACCATTGGTTTAAATAATATTATTCATTTTAAAACTCCTTTCTATTGCTTTAGCATTTAATCAGAAGGATATTCTTATTATAAAATATCTTATTAACACAGAATTTTTCTCTTGTTTTAATAACAGGTGGATGAGATATTTATAGATTCAGCCTTGAACAAGCATTATATCAAGAACCAAGTAGTCAGACTGACGTATGTATGTTTGGGCAAAGGTGGACTCCCAGCCTGGAGGGACATAGAGCAAAGGAGATGGGAACTCTCATATGCTGTTGCCTCTATGAGCTTGGCTCTTGCCTAAGTTTTCTCATGAAGAGTATCTCTACAGCAATCTGGAGATACAGGGTTGACCACCATTTTCTAAATGCAAAAACCAAGACGCAGGGAAGTTAAGTGAAGAACAAGGATTCAAACCCCAACAACTGGGGTGCCTGGGTGGCTCAGTTGGTTAGGCGACTGCCTTCGGCTCGGGTCATGGTTCCAGGGTCCTGGGATAGAGCCCTGCGTGGGGCTCCCTGCTTGGTGGAGAGCCTGCTTTTCCCTCTCCCTCTGCCTGCCACTCTGCCTACTTGTGCTCTCTCTCTATCTCTCTGTCAAATAAATAAAAACCTTTAAAAAAAAAGGTTAAGAAAAAAAACCATCAATTGATTGTAAGGCCCAGGACTACCAGAACCCGTGGCCTTGGGAAAACCCACCAAGTAGTCTTGACAGACGTATCAGTTCAAAAATAAGAAGGCAAAGCTGACTACAGAATGGGATCATAAGTTTTACCTGTAATGAAGTCCCGGGAGGCAGGCCCCAAAAAAAGATGTTCCTGTTTTAACGAATTTTCTGCTTGTTATGGTAGAGGGGGAAGGCTCATATCAATTGCAGAAATTTCTCAGAGGTTTCAACTATGTTATTTGGAAAGCACATAGCAAAACATAAATACATAATGGGTGCAAACCTATGGGCCCATAGGACTCATCCTCTTAAAAAATGAGTATGTTCAGACAGATTTATATAAAGGAAATAATAATAACTTTTCTCACCAACAGACTAATGCCTTATTGGAAGACTTACTCCAAGTTCCTTACACTTTACTAAATAGCTAGTGACCTCCAGAAAGATTTTATAATATAAATTGGATAAATTCTACAATGTTTAGGAGATAAAAAGCACATATTTCTGAACTTCTCTGGATTTTATATCCTTTCTTTTCAAATTCTGATTTGCCATAACATTCTAGAAATATTATCATAGTCTTGTGAACTCCTTTGAATTTATAGTCATTATAACAATGTAAGCTTTTGTGTGGATCCAGAGAAATTCCACCTCATAAACAATGTTTTCCTTCTGTTTCAAGAGGGAAAATTACTTGGTCATACATTTGCCAATTTGACATAAAATTCTGATTATTTGTATCTTCACATTCTAGAGCCTAAATGGACCACGATATATAAAATGTTTCAGAATCAATATTTCCTGTTTTTAGTCAAAGGATTCAGGAGAATTAGGCCTGTAGTGTTTTTCAGAGCTTGGGTCTTTTGAAGTGTAAAAATAAGAGACATGGCAGATCAATACATAGAGTTCAATTTTTTTTTAAAGGCCTTTAATTGTTTGGTTTTCCTAATTTAAAAGGAAAAACTGAATACTACAGGTAGAGGGTCTTGAACTTGCTTATATGAAAAAAAATTCAAGGAACTGGACATGTTTAATGTGGAGAAGACTCAGGAACCAAGAATGTCACTGTCTTCAAATATTTTATGTGGGAGAGGAACCTGATGTTTTATATATATGTCCCACCTGGTAGACCTAAGCCTAACATAATGGAAGATATAAAGTGACATATTTCAACTCAAAATGAAGAATTATCTTAAAATTAGAGCTGACCAAAGAGAAACAGGCTCTGGAGGGAAGTAAATGTCCCATCATTTTAATTACTGCATGGGGCTAGAGGGCCATGGATGCTTAGAGGTGATGTAGGTATCAGATACATGAGACATTGGCCAAAGAGACGACTAAGGTTTCTTCTGATCCTCAGACTTTACAATTTGGATGAAATTTTTTTGATATCTGAGTCTTACCCAACTGCTATAATAAGCCTTCAAATTAATGGGGAAAATTTACTCAAAACATGATGGAAACTTGAAGAGGGAACATAGGAAATGATATTGGGTCAGACAGTGACATACAGATGAATGTCAATGTAAGAAGATTAGTCCTCAACACTTTTAGCAATTAAGGCAAAATTCAGGGGCATTAAATCCAGGAAGGAGTATAAGACCCGATGTATACTTTGAATAAACACCTTTCTCTTGTATGTTGTAGTCCAGAGGAAGATGGTGTGAAGGCAGATATCATTATGGTGTTCCAGTTCCCCTCTACTGAGCAAAGGGCCTTAATAAAGGAGAAAATCCTTAGCATCTTAAATCAGAAGATAAGGAACACAAGAGCCTTACCCATAAATTCCTCTTCAGTTCAAGTTAATGGTAAGTCAGTACACCTTTCTATCAGATATGAAGTTTTCTATTAGGTCCATTTTATGTCTAATCTTAAACTTACTTGCCATTACTTCCATTCCAAATAACAGCTAGAATTTAGATGGGAAAAGTTTTTCTAGTTAAAAAAGTGACATTTCAAGGTTTTATGTTTCTCTGATGAAAGCATGTCTGAAGTTAGTTGTCAAGTGGTTTTTCCTGTAGGTACTGACTGACACTCATCCTTAAATAAAGGCAAACCTTACCACTAACGAGAATTAATCTGACCCAGCCACTGCCTCCATGACTAAGCTAGTGAAAATACCAAGCATTTAGCAACAACTATTTTTTGGGGTGGGACCTTCCTAAAACATAAATTCATTTGTTGCCTTTAAAAAATATGTGTGTGTCTGTATATAGTGAAGTTTCTCTTCACTTTTTCTCCTGTGGGCATTTGGGAAGATAGTAAACCAACTTTGGAGCCACTACAGCCACCTTATAAGTGATGTTTTAAAAATCACTGAGCTAGAAAAAAATCTCTGGAACCATTATACCATTATCATTGCTCTAAAAAGGCAAGTCAATCTTTATCAAGGCCCTTTTCTATGCCCTTCACATGCAGCATCTAATTTCTATATTCTTAGGAAGTAGGCAAATTCACCTTTATAAATATAAAAGACAAAAAGTTAAGGATGCTAATAAATAAAAGGATGTAAGATTCAAATCTAGATCTCTAATTTCTTGAGAGGCTCTATATGAAAAATGTTCTGTGGTCAAACACATCTTAGAAATTCTGTCTATGATATTCATCTCTTATATTAGCATATTAAAGGCTCTGCGGAGTCCAGCTAGACAGAAACCTGTTTACCCTTGTGCATTAAGCTGCTTCCGCAGCACCTACTTCTGGCACGTAAGTGCAGATTTCTCCTACAAATTCCAATGGACACCAGACTTAAAAGAGTCTCAGAGTGAGTGATTAATATCAGAGGTGAAACAGGATGCCCTACCCTTGTAAGGGTCTGGCTGATTCTTCAAGAGGAAACCTGACCAGGAAGTGAAAATCTGAGAGAATGGGATGGGCAAGAGTTTGCTGGTGAAGTCAGCTACTCCGGGAATGAGGCTGGAGACGTCTCCCAACCCAGGAGGGAAAACCTGTCAAGGGCTTAATCCACCTTGTTAGGTGAGGAAACAAATGAATCGAGGTTGTGAAATAGTGGCAATTCTGATAAATTATATGATGTGTTGTGTGTGATTTCCAATAACCAGTTAATTTGCCAGGAATTTTAAAGCCTGAGCTATTTGAAACCAGCAATGAAGCATGAAATGGTTATCAGTTGCCTGGACTTTTTGTTTTTTACAGGATCAGCTTGTGTGCTATAGCATATTTTAATGACTAGTAGCTTAAAAGGCAGGGTGCTGATGGAGAACCTGGTTTGAAAGTTACCTAATTCTGGGCGCCTGCGTGGCTCAGTCGTTAAGTGTCTGCCTTCGGCTCAGGTCATGGTCCCGGGGTCCTGGGATCGAGCCCCGCATTGGGCTCCCTGCTTGGCGGGAAGCCTGCTTCTCCCTCTCCCACTCCCCCTGCTTGTGTTCCTGCTCTCGCTGTCTCTCTCTCTGTCAAATAAATAAAATCTTAAAAAAAAAAAAAAAAAAAGAAAGAAAGTTACCTAATTCTAACCCCACAGAGTCACTTCAAGACCACCCAAGTAATTGGCCCATGACTTTACCTCCATTCTCTCATCCATAAAACTGCAATGATTCTTCCTGTAATCATAGAAATAACATGAGGATATACAAGAAAATAGAAAAGGTGAAACATACATAGGCCATTACCATTTAGAAAGCCCCTAAGTTCTACACGTGCTTTGGAAACCTGAAAGCATAATGCGAGTGATTGGTAGTAGAAAAAGCTGGATAAAAGGGTTTCCCTGAAATGAGAAGGGACAGGTCGGGCCAGCGGAGGGAAGAGTCTGGCTCTGTAGGAGCCTCGCGGAGAGGTGCGCTGGAAAGATCCTAGGGCTGGACCTCACAGATTCTGAGGCCGCTAGCGAACCTTGAAATTTCCAAATGTAAAAAGAGCAGTGTTTACTAACACTTAGGAAAACCCATTTAGTGAAAAGCTCAGCAGAATCCTCAAGACAATTCTTTTTTATTATTATTATGTTATGTTAATCACCATACATTACATCATTAGTTTTTGATGTAGTGTTCCATGATTCATTGTTTGCATATAACACCCAGTGTTCCATGCAGTTCGTGCCCTCTTTAATACCCACCACCAGGCTAACCCATCCCCCCACCCCCCTGCCCTCTAGAACCCTCAGTTTGTTTTTCAGAGTCCATTGTCTCTCATGGTTCATCTCCCCCTCCGATTTGCGCCCCCCTTCATTCTTCCCCTCCTGCTATCTTCTTCCTTTTTTTTTTTAAACATATAATGTATTATTTGTTTTAGAGGTACAGATCTGTGATTCAACAGTGTTGCACAATTCACAGCCCTCACCATACCACATACCCTCCGCAGTGTCTATCACCGAGCCTCCCCATCCTTCCCACCCCCCACCACTCCAGCAACCCTCAGTTTGTTTCCTGAGATTAAGAATTCCTCATATCAGTGAGGTCATTCTTAACAGGCAAAATCACAGCTCTCCAGGAACACTCAATCTGGGCTGCTCCCAATGACTAGAAAATTGTCAAAATTCTAGACCAAGTCTAGAAATAACCCTGCAGCCCAAGATTATCTGTTATTTGTCAAGAATCTGTGGGTCGGTTTTGGTTTTTTGTTTGTTTTCTGGGGTTTCTTTTGAAAAACAAAAACTGTGTGGCATGGATCCTTCATGGGAGGCAACATGTCAAAGCAAAGCTAAAATCAGCTTCTTTGCATTACAAACACTATGGTTGTGAAAGATCAGCTCACTGCCTACATTTGGTTCATGTGTGCTCCCGTTCCCCTTATGCTACTTGTAGCATGTAGTATTCCCCTGAATACTACCAACTCGATTACTCTCAACTCAGAAGCATATTGGAGGGTCATTTTCATGACTAAGGTGTTAATGTTTATTTCACTCATACACATGAAAAATAAAATTATTTGGTAAAAATCAGATATCAACAGCTAGTTACTTGCGTGGGGGTATTTTAACTCTAAGTGTAATCATTCTCCCTAAAAACTCAATTCTCAAAAATCCAACTACACTCACAACGATTTCAAGCAACCTGGTATCCTTCCTGGAAAGGGGCAATTTGCATCTTGCTCAAACTAAGATGAAGTTTTAAGGAAGAATTCTAACATTATACTATTTTCCATTTTAATTCATTACTATTATGGGGCATATTAAATTAGTTTTTAAAAAAATGAAACAAGAAATTTCCCTACTTTAAAACTACATTTGACAGAAAATTGAGTTCTTCCATAGAGTAAATACTGAGAATCTGTCCTGAGCAATTGATTCTTCAGCATATAATGACTTGGGCATGCATGTAAGGGTATTCTTGATTCGGATATTTTCAAATTTCCCACTTCACAGAATTCGTCATTACTAGTTTGCCAAGTGGGATCTATAGAAGGTGAGTAGAAAGAAACATTCTTATTTTGCACAATGTAAAATTAAAGACAGAGTATGATTCTGAGAACCACGGCACTGGTTGAAATAAGTAAAACAGTTTATCCTCATACTGCTCAGTAAACCTTTTTATCTTGAAAATCATCAGTTTTCAAATAGCTTTCCACAAATTTGAGTTGAAATGCTCATGTGTCCTTTGTCAGATTCCTAACTTTGTTGGAAATTGAGGGAATTTAATTTTAGATTCTGTCCAATAATTGGTCTTTACCAATATTTAGCAGATGTTGGATAAGAATACACAATAGTTTATTCTTCAGAAAAAATAATTTTGATAATTTAGTAACTGTTTTAGAAATATTTTAAATATAGTTTATGTGGGAGGTTTCAAAGATTTTTTTCATTCCCAAACCCTTTAACTAAAGAAAGGCTTATGTGAATTCTTAAATAGAAGAGATAAAAGCAGAGCTGCTCTGACTGAGGCTGGGTTTGAGCCTGGAGACCCCATCTAGTGGCTTCCTCTTTCCCCATTTTCTCTATCTCCTGAAGTGAAATCCAAAGAGGCTATATCCTGCACCATTAGGAAACCACTGTTCTGCTTTAATACAAACTATTTGTGGGTTTTAGTCATCTACTATTTGTGCCTTAATCACCTACTGCTTGAGCATTTATCCACCTAATTAGAGGTTGCTTATGAATCTCTATAAAAATTATATACATATCTTGTTTATTGGGTTGCCATTCTCCTGATTATATGCTCAACTGTCTAGAGTCCATATATAGTCAATATACTCTGAAAGACCAATTAAGAGAATATCACTTATCCTTCTATATTCTATTTTGTTTTTCAGCAATGAGCTCATCAACAGGGAAGCTAACTGTCCAAGCATGTAAGTCTAGTTAGCTCATAAAAACAAGTTCAATTTCCACATGAGAAAGGACAATATCTTCAAGTTAGCTCATAATTTCCCATCCATGTCACACATTTTCTTTGGAAGAGAGTAACAATTGGACAACACATGGACATACATTTTTCTAACTCTGAGACTGATCTTTTTCATCTTGTTCAAGAAAAACATTTTACATGGTGGGAATTTGGGGGCAATTTGAAGAAATTATGTATTTCTGTCTTGGAATAAATGAGCTTGCTTTTCTAATTTTTTTAAAAATGCTATGAAATGTTCTTTCTGCTGAGAAATAAAATCACAAGAAAGCGATAAATGGGAAGGAAACAGACCCTATTGTCTGTGACTGAGCTATAAAATTTGCTTAATACATTCATTTTCATCGTTGACAGCAGCTCCGCCCACTCACTTCATATCACTGTGGCCTAAATTTTGAAAGATTTTATCAAAGTGGTGATAAATTTGAGCAAAGGTATTCATGCATTTGCCTCTCTCTCTTGCAAACACCCTATATATTTCTATTCATTTATTCATTCATTCAATGAGTATCTTTTTCACATCTACCAAGTGCCAGGAAGTGAATACCACTATGAATAAGACACGATCCCTTCTCTAAAATGAAGAGCTTGAAGGTAGGGGAAGACATAAATAAATCAAGAAATGTTAAAATGGTGTGATAAATGTTACAACATAGAAAGTGCAGTCAGTCACAGAGTCAGCTTAACCTGGTCTTGTAGGGTCAGAAAGCGATCCCTGAGACAGGAGAGAGAGAAGTCAAGTGACAAGTGGAATGCGTGCCCTGAGCAGGGGCAGTAGTATGTAAAAATGTCTTCAGAAAAGCAAGAACATGGTCATTTCTTGTAACTGAAAAATGTCAGTGTAACAGGAACATTGAATGGGGGTTGGTGAACATGGGAAATGGGTATGATTAATAGTGATCAAGGACCAGAACCATGCTGAAACATTCTGACTTTATTTGGAGGACAATGGGAAGTCCCTAAAGAGTTTACACATACAAGAAAGATCAGTCAGTTTTCAGTATGGAGAATAGATTAGGAGAGCAGGACCAGAAGCAGGGTGATGAACTAAAGCTGTTGCAGTCCTCCAGATGAGAAAAATGGTAGTCTAGACTAGAGTAATGGCAGAGTGAGGGAGATTTCTAAAATGACTGGCCACAATGCAGTGTAGTCAATATCAGTAAAATGAGTTTTCTTTTTTGATACCCAATTAGTTGGAACAAGAATTGAATCTACCATATTTTCTTTATTAGCACCATGTTTGGTATATGTGCTGCCGAAGCAAGCACTTTAGCACCATGTTTGGAACAGGCTTAGTTCTTAGGAACCCTAAGCAGCAAAGTAATCTCTAATCTGATGCACATAATACAGTACATATTTATTCCCACCAATAGTGAATGGGATGTTTATGTGGAAACATGGAACTCTCCATCCTGCAGTGTGAGAAACTGGTCATTATACATTAACCCATGCACACCTTAGGAACTAGTCATGCAGGAAAATATATGGGAGAAGGAGTTCCAACAAATGGACAATTACTTGTCTGGGGAGTTCTTCTGGTGAAGACTTCATGTCAAAGTAACACACTGGATCATCTGAAACTGGGAAGCAATAGTCTTAGTAGGAGCTCCCAGGACATCTAGACAATGGATACCATAAATCCTCAGGACACATACTTTGTGATATGTCAACCCTTTGTAGTTTAACATAGCTTTAGTAGACAATATATATCCACATCTATCAATACAGGGATGAGCAAAACATCAACATATCAGGAAACACAGAGGATAGATATTAATATTGTACATGTTTGTATAATGATAAATGTCAGTACTACATTACAGTTCTCTATTAGGTACTCTGAATCAAAGACTATAGAGACATTTCTTATAACTTAATGATCTTTTCTCTTCAGGTTGTGGTAAATGAGTTGTTCCATTAATAGTCAACAGAATAATGTCTGGAGACATCGCAGCCAAGGCTGCCTGGCCTTGGCAAGCTTCCCTTCAGCGTAATAACATACATCAGTGTGGGGCCACCTTGGTCAGTAATACGTGGCTCATCACTGCAGCACACTGCTTTACGAAGTAAGTTACTGACTGTAAGTTGGCCTCCACCATTGTTAAAAAACTAAGTTTTATTATGTTCTGAGTAATAACCAATGCCCCCAAATATTACTGAGGTAAATGAGAAAATTTTCTTTCTGGTTTTTTTCTAATATAATGTTATAGCTGCATACTTCTTTGCAAAATTAGTGGGGGTAGTAGTCATTATCCAGCACTCATTGGTCATGGCCTCACAGGTTTTGGGGAGGGGTGTTGGAGTATAGTTGACACAAATGTTACATTAGTTTCAGGTGTATAACATGTTGATTTAGCTTATCTATATGTTCTGCGGTGCTCATCACAAGTGTAGCTGCCATCTACCACCACACAACACTATTATAGCATCATTGACTATTATTTCCCACGCTGGGCCTTTTATTCCTCCGAGTTATTCATTCCATATTTTTCTCATCCCTCAATCCCCTTCTCCTCTGGCAACTACCAGTATGTTCTCTGTATTTATAGATCTGATTCTACTTGTTTATTCCTTTTTTTTTTTTGATTCCACATATGAGTGAAATAATACGGTATTTGTCTTTCTCAGTCTGAATTATTTATTATTAGCATAATACCTTCTAGATATTACAAATAGCATGCTGTTACAAATAGCATGATCTCATCCTTTTCTATGGCTGTGTAATATTCCTCTGTGTGTGTGTGTGTGTGTGTGTACACATGTGTATGTATACACCTCACATCTTCTTTATCTACTCATTTATCAGTGGATACTTAAGTTGCATCCATATGTGGGCTATTGTAAGTAATGATGCAATAAAACATAGGGGTGCATATAACCTTTTAGTTTTAGTTTCTTTTTTTAAGTTTTTATTTAAATTCCACTTAGTTAACATACAGTGTAAAATTGGTTTCAATTGTACAATTTAGTGCTTCAACACTTACATACAACACCCAGTGCTCATCATAACAACTGTACTCCTTAATCCTCACCACCTATTTAACCCATCCCTCCATCCACCTCCCCTCTGGTAACCATCAGTCTATTCTCTATAGTTAAGAGTCTGTTTATTGGTTTGCCTCTCTCTCTTTGTTCCCCTATGCTCATTTGTTTTGTTTCTTAAATTCCACATATGAGTGAAATCATATAGTATTTGTCTTTCTCTGATTTCCTTCATTTAGCATAATACTCTCACTCAATGTCAATGCAAATGGTTAAGACTTCATTCCTTTTTATGGCTGAGTAATAACCCATTGCATATATATACCATATCTTCTTTATCCATTAATCAGTTGGATATTTGGGCTGTTTTCATAATTTGGCTATTGTAGATAATACTGCTATAAACATTGGGGTGCATGTATCCATTTGAATTAGTATTTTTGTGTTCTTTGGGTAAATACCTAGTAGTGTGGTTGCTAGGTCATAGTTCTATTTTCAACTTTTTGAGGAACCTCCATACTGTTTTCCAGAGTGGCTGTACCAGCTTGCTATTCCCACCAACAGTGTAAGGGGGGGTTCCCCTTTCTCCACATCCTGGGGCCAACACCTGTTTCTTATCTTTTTAATTTTAGCCATTCTGATAGGTTTAAGGTGATGTCTCATTTGGCTTTGATTTGCATTTCTCTGATGACCAGTGATGTTGAGCATCTTTTCATGTGTCTGTTGGCCATCTGTATGTCTTCTTTGGAAAAATGTCTATTTGGGCCCTCTGCCCATTTTTCAAGTGGAGCACTTGGGGGGGGTTTTTTGGTGTTGAGTTGTATAAGTTCTTTTTATATTTTGAATATTAACTCCTTATCAGATATATCATTTGCAAATACATTCTCCCACTCAGTAGGTGTCCTTTTTGTTTCATTGATGATTTCCTTCACTGTGCAAAAGACCCCATATAGCCAAAGCAATCTTGAGAAAGAATAGGGCTGGAGGAATCACAATCCCAGATTTCAAGATATACTACAAAGTTGTAATCAAAACAATATGATATTGGCACAAAAAATAGACACATAGATCAATAGAGCAGAATAAAGTTCCCAGAAATAAACCCACCATTATATGGTCAATTAATCTACAACAAAGGAGGCAAGAATATACAATGGGAAAACACAGTCTCTTCAACAAACGGTGTTGGGAAAACCTGACAGCTACATGCAAAAGAATGAAACTGGACCACTATCTTACACCATACACAAAAATAAACTCAAATGGATTAAAGATCTAAATGTGAGACCTGAAACTATAAAATTCCTAGAAGAAAATATAGGCAGCAATCTCTTTGACATTAGCTGTAGAAACATTTTCTAGACATATCTCCTTGGGTAAGGGAAACAAAAGCAAAATTAAACTACACCAAAACTACACTACTATTTTGGGACACTACTATTAAAATAAAAAGCTTTTGCATGGTGAAGGAAACCATTAACAAAATAAAACAAAAGACAGCCCACCAAATGGGAGAAGATATTTGCAAATAAAATTCTGACTTATGATACCATAGTAAATTCTGCCTACCTGAGTCTAAATCTGTATAGAGACAGATTCTTAAAGTTTGAAAGACATCAGAGCTCAATAGGTCAATATGTTAGAACCCACGGAAATCCCTTATGCAGGTGCCTAGTTTGGCATGAGTAATGGAGAGCTTACTATCTCCAAAGTTTGCCAATTTTGCGGTAGATGGTTTTACTTTTGCAAATATCTTTATAACACTGAATACCAAATCTGCAACCTAATAACTTCCACCCACTGAAATTTGTTCTTTCATCTGGAGCAGCGAGGATCAAATTTATTTTTTTCCCCATAGAACCATGGAGAGAACTAGTCCCTTATTTTCTCTTTTTCAGGCCAAACAATACAAAATGGGTGAGAATCTCCAAACCATATGTGAAAATAAATATCACTACTTTATTTCATAGCATCAACTTCAGATGTCCTACAACCTTGGTTCTTCTCCTCTACATGTTCTTGATTTTGTCAGTGACTCCTTGAAATATTCTTCCAAGAACTAAATACACTTTTCAAAATAGGTAATATGACCAATGTCATAATGACAAAGTAAAATGGGAGGGCTTCTGAAAACATAAAACACTATAAATTGAATGTGACAATAATAGGTAGCTTGGTAACTAAACAATTCTATCTAAAGGATCATGATTAAGAATTGCTATTAAAATGCTGAGGATGTTTTTTATGGCCCACCAAAGACCTTAATCCTGCACCCTGTCCTAGACAGTGTATTTTCTAGGCTTGGCAGATGATGTGGAAGTTATAATCAACAAAGTAGCTGATGACAGATGCTGGAAAGGATAACCAATGTTTGGGTAAGAAAAACAGAAATTTCAAAAGGACTTTAATTATGTTAGAGTAATAAGCAAGAACTAAATGATTAATTTTAGTAGGTATAAACGTAAAGCTCTAAATGTGTCCAAAAAAGTTGAAGTATATCAGTACCGAAAGCATATTTGTGCTTTAACCTGTGAAAATTGCTTAGAAATTCTTGTCAGAAAATAACCCACTATGAAGTCAGTTGTTCACAAAACTACTCTGTGATTTAAAGTGAATTAAAATAAATGCAGATTTCAAATAAAGGAGATATTAGACTCTTTGTTGGTCAAATTCTGACTGGGATAGTGAATCCTGTCCTGGACAACACACTTAAAAGAAAACTTGACAAAATGAAATACTCTTAGAGTATAGAGTGTTGGGTGATAAAAAAAAAAAAAAGTGATAGTATAACCATACAGCCTTGCCTTTCAAAACCTATGTCTGAGATGCTTTCCTGGGGAAGAGAATTAGGGCATCAAGGAAGAACTTGTCAACAGTTAGCGCTGTTCAAACATGCAAGGGATTCCAAGGTGAAGAAAGAGACTAGGGGAAGGAGAGGTCCCCACCTGCAGAAGGGTTCAAGTGAAGACAACTGCTACTTGAGAGTGTGTTCTTGCAACAGCAACTATTACCATTTATTAAGCTCTGGTGTGCTACAAATTTTTGGTTAGATGCTTAAGATTTGTTTTATATAATTCTTACACTCACCTCATTAAGTAAATGCCTGCTTGATAAGCCCTTTTATGCTGAGGGAAATAAGAAAAGTTAAGTTGGGGTGCCTGGGTGGCTTAGTTAGTCAAGCATCTGACTCTTGATTTGGGCTCAGGTCATGATCTCAGGGTTGTGAGATCGAGCCCTGGCATCAGGCTCCCTGCCCAGCACTTAAGCTTCTCTCTCTCCCTCTCTCCCTGTGACCCTCTCCCTGCTCACGTACATTTTCTCTCTCTCTCTAAAATAAATAAATTAAAAAAAAAAAAAAAGAAAAGTTAAGTACCTTGCCCCAGGTCACAATGTTAGGGGATGGTGGAACTGAACATAAGCATATATGTCTGCCTCATGCAAAGTCCTATCTTTCAAGCACTGGATCAGTGAGAGGACCAAATAACTTTTTATGGCCTTCCCTACTCTGGGATTATTTGATATCATTGCAGTCTTATATGAAATTAACACTTTAAGAACTCTTTTCATGTGATTGATTTTCAAGCTAATAATCAACAAAATTCCCAGATCCTTTTTACAGGGATGGTTTCCAGACCAGGAGTCACACTTTGATTTTTTACATTTTAGTTGAGGATCTAAATTACTGTTTTATACTTATCACCACTAAATTGCACCTTTTTTAAATTTGGGCCTAGATTAAAAATTTAGAAAGTTTATCTGTAATCTTCACTTAGTATCTCTCATATCAGGTGTTTTTTTTGGGTTTGTTATCTACAAATATAGCAAATACAAGCTGTATTAAATAGTATGAGGTGTTGTTTGAAAGCTCTAGAATGTTACTTTCAGTTGAATAAATACAATTCAAGGTCTGTCCTTTGCATTCCCAAGTCCAAAATACTTGATTTATGTTAAGTTTATCTAGGCATGATTAAGTTGAAGGAGCAAATTTACATCAATAAAACTCAAAAAAGACTGATTTATAAACAAAAATGTCAATATATTTATACTATATGAACACTTATGTTCACAAACCAATTTTTTTTTTTTTTAAGAGAGAAAGGGAGCGTGAGCAGGGAGGGGCAGAGGAAGAAGGAGAGAGAGAATCTTAAGCAGGCTCCATGCTTAGCACAGAGCCCAACATGGGGCTCAATCTCACAACTCTGAGATCATGACCTGAGCCCAAATCAGGAGCCAGACACTTAACTGACTGAGCCACCCAGGTGCCCCCACAAACCAGTTTTTATTTAGTTTTTCTCATTTGAGTATTTTTGCACATCAAAATTGTGTATAAAAACACAATTTCATTTTTAAATTTTAAGTTGCCTTAGAGAAGAAAATAATAATCCTAACACAATTACAGCTGTCAAACTGGACGTAAACCCCGTTATATGTTTATATGCTTCTTTCTCTGACTAAAGCTACCTATTAAGAAATAATTAGGTTGAGAAACAAGTACCTATGTGAGCAATATCTGTCTCTGCTTATCCCTCATGGATGATGTTAGTTCAATTACTTAGTTAAGAACACTAATCTTGCTACTAACAAATAGATTTTGATGGGAAACCATGTCCAATAAAGAGAAGAGCAAAGACAGGCAAGCAGACATGATACTAGGCAAATAGTTTAACCCATCTAGACTTTATTTTCAAGTATAAAACAAAGGCTTTACCAGAGGATCTTTTATTATTAGATGACCTTTCCAATCTCTATACGTACCATGATCCACCAGTTGCTCAAGCCCACAAACTAGAAGTCACCCACAAGCTGGAAGTCACCCACAGTTGGTCATCTTTCACAAGACTTCTGACAACTTTTACCTTGTTAATTCTTGCCCTCCAGGAATCTATTCTCCGGAAAGAACCTACCTGATTTTTTTAAATGTACGTGAGACTACATTACTCATGGCTTAAAATTATCCAAGGAATTCCCATATCACTTGAACAAAATCTAAACACATTCATGACCTATAAGACACTCTAAAATCTGGTTCCTGCCTACCTCGTCAGCTTCATGCCCCACCGCTCTTCCCTTGTGTCTCGAACTGTAGTAAGACCTTGGGAAGTTGGTCTGGAAACTTGTCTACCTATCTTCTCACAGCTGGCTCCTCATCAATCATGTCTCAGTCTAAACACCATATTCTCAAAAGAGAATTATCTACCTACCCACCCACCCCATACTCTATTCAATTGCTCTATTTTATTTTATTCATAACCATTATTACTGCTTGGATTTATTTATCTGTTAATTTGTTTTGCTCTTTTTCCTTCACTGGAATTGAATACAGCCAGCAGCAGGCACTTTTTCTGTCTGGTTCATAAATTTAACCCCAACACTTCAAATAAGACTCACCATATAGAATTTCAATAAATATTTGTTGAAGAGATAAATGAATGATAGTTTATACACTTTACAGTTCTAGAATTCAATAATTCTTTTTTGGATTTCAGCTCTAAGATACTGTTTGTACACAGTTTATCTTTCAAAATAGCAATAGACTATATTTAAAGGTCAAAGGAAACTATCATTACAGCCAAATATTTTTAATATGGAGTTTTTTATTAGGCTTTATGCAATTATTATAGTGCAGTTTATATATTCTGTTCATTTCTAACCTTTTCCAGTAATGCAAATCCACGTCAATGGACTGTTAGCTTTGGGACAACAATCAACCCTCCACTACTGAAATGTCAGAATAATTATTGTCCATGAAAGATAGCACTCCCCAGCAAGAGAAAACGACATTGCTGTCGGGCAGTTCTCTCCCAGGGTCACCTTTACTGATGACATCCACCGGGTTTGTCTGCCAGAAGCCTCTGCATCCTTCCAACCAAATTCCACTGTCTATATCACAGGATTTGGAGCACTCTTCTATGGTGGTAGGTATTTCAAAAAGGACCACAGAGCACTATGTCCAATTTAGGACAGTGTGATTTAATCTCCATCAATATTATCCTGCCAGCCATTTCCACACAGCTTGGTTGGATTAGTTAGAGCTCTTATTTTGTAAGTGACAGAAACTCAACTCTTACTGAAGCAAAAATAATAATAAAATGGCAAATTTGTTCCTTGTAATTTAGAAGTCAAGAAAGATGAGAAGAGTCTGGTTTCAGACATAGCTGGATTCAGGAGTGTGGAGTATGATGTCATTTGATTCTGAATCTCTGAATCTTCCCATTTCTGGCTCTGTTTTCCCTGAGGTTGCCTTCATATGGAGGGATTCTATCTCCACATAGTGTCAAAGGTGACCAACAACATCAGGGTTTACATCATCTTCCCCTAGTAGCTGCAGAGGGAAGAACCTGTCCTCTTTGCCAGAATCTATGTTAATCCCTGAAAAGGTCTCTTTTTGTCCTGTTTGTGTCCAGGGGTACTTGGATTGACTGGCTAACTCAAACACTCATTCCTGTGTCTATACCGAGAAAGGCAGGTGTGTGATAGACAGGCTGGTCAGAATCACATGGAATAAGGGAGAGGCAGTTCCAAAAGGTTGGGCTTCAAGGAAGACATGAGAGAAGCAATGTTCCCTCAGCAACACTAGAGTCTTATGTGCTCTTCTCTATGCAATGCCAGGTGTTCATCAGGTGTGCTGTCATCCTCATGCCCACCTTCACTCCAAGACTCCCTCCCTCCATGCCCCATCTTTGTGAGCCTCCCTTGACTCTTTTCATCTCCTCCTCCCCTTGGTTTGCTCCACTACTCATTTTCATCTTCCTCAGTCACCTTACAAGTTTTCCCATTGCTCAGCTACAATGTCCAGTTGCAGCAAAATCTGCTTCAGAACTACAGAGGTTAACTTAAAAGGGATCAAGAATAAGAATAGTGTGTAGAGATAGTCTCTGATAACAAAGCTTCCATGGCCCTCTCTAAAATGATTTAACTTGATACAATAACTTAAACTTCTAATAAATAAAAATGATTTTGTTTTTGAATATTTTGGGGCATACTTAGATACACTCTGGATCATAAAATCTGGTGTAGGTACATACATATAACAACAGCAAGAGAGTTTACTTAACTCTGGGAAATGTTTTTCTTCCTAGTATAGGTATTTATAAAATGTGATAAGGATAATAATTATCATTTAAATGTGCCAGATTTTAAAGGGGAATTTATTCTCTAGAAATTGCTTACATTAACCTCATTCTGTATTGACAATTTTAGTATGAAATAGATTAGATTGGGAAAAAAATTCCACTCACTTCATTCTAGCTAAGGATGTTGATTGTAAACACTAAACTGACTTTGTTTTCCCTGAAGGGGAATCTCAAAATAATCTTCAAGAAGCCAAACTGAAAATCATAAGTGATGATGTGTGCAAGCAACCACATGTATATGGCCATGATATAAAATCTGGAATGTTTTGTGCTGGATATCTGGAAGGAATATATGATGCCTGCAGGGTAGGTGGAGAGGGATTATTTTAATATCATTAACCCAAAACATTTTTATCTCTTTCAAGAAATATTCTATGTTCTTTATGTTAGTACCAATACAGATATCTTGTCAGTTCAATAATTTCTAAATGCAGATTTCACAACACAAACATTTTTAGGTGTTTTATTAAGCAAAATGTTATAAACAGAGTTTCTTTGATGCTATCAAACAAACCAACAAATTAAATTTTCTTAATACCAGAAATCCAAAGTTTCATAAAGCAGAGTCCTTTTCTTAAAGTGCTCTCATCTAGAAAGTAAATAATCATGAGCAATGAACTATGATGAGATTTTTAAATGATATAAGGGATAACAAATATTTTTAGCATGAAGGGAACATTTTTGCAGCAAGTATCAGAGAGATCATACTGAAGGATATGAGACCTGAGGATAAATGGCTCTTACCCAGTTATAGAATAAGAGAACAGTATTATTTTTCTATATATAGAAAGAGCATAGCAAAAATTATGAAGGTGTGAAATTATAATTCATATTTGAGGGAATCCCAAGTAATCTGTTGGGTCTCGGCATAAGGAGGAGGAGAGGCCGTTACACTAGGTGAGAAGGTGGATCAGACCATGTTGGGACTACCTGGTGCCCTTTCCAGTGCCTTCCTCTGCTGTCCAATAGCTATCCTGCATGTATGTTTTCTGACAAAGGTAGAAAGTGTATTTCTTCCTGGACGTACTTGCTTTATAACATGAGATTCTTGAAAACTCCAAGAAGGTGACTACATGGTGAAATATCAAAATTGTTTTGATATTGGGTGACAGAAAACTCTTCCCAGAGTCTCACAAATTACACACGTAAACTTCTGTCAGAAAAGAGCAGGGAGTTTTGTAGCCTATAGGCTGGGCAAGAGCGGAATCTGGTACATATCCAGCGTCAGTTGCTGAGAATGTGGAGGGAGGCAGCTAGAATTCAGAGAATGCACAGAGAGGTCCAAGCCATGATGGACAAGGGGAAAGTAGTGACAGGAGTCCATTTGCAGACAGCACATGGGAATCTAGGCAAATGGTGAGGTTAGTGATATGCCTCAGGAAGGAGGTGGTCATAAAGAGATTTTACTGAATTGGGGAACAGAGGTAAGATTCCTGCTCCATGACTGCGCAAGTGAGTGGTAAGACAAAGCTCTAGCCGTAGAAAACTTGGGGAGAATATCGAGAAAGTGACTCAGGGACAGGGTCCAAGACAGGAATACAGTGATTATAACTGACGCTCATGGTGAGGGGTTTAGTCTGTCCAATAAAACTGAGGTCCAAGCACCCTGCTTGGAGTCAGAAAAAAATCAACACCAGCTAGACTTTCTGTTTGTGTACTTGAAATTTGCCAGTAGACCTTAGTCATTCTTAACACACACACACACACACACACACACACACACAGAGTAACTGTTTGAGGTGATAGATGTGTTAATTAACTGATTGTTGTAATCATTTCACGAAGTATATGTATGTTAAATATCATGTTTGTACACTTTAAATATACACAATTTTATTTGTCAATTATATGTCTATAAAGCTGAAAAAATTAAAATGTGGAAATTGAAATTTAAAGCTCTTATAACTTTTGAAATCTATGTTTCAATTAATTATTCTATAATTGGTAATCAATACATATGCTATAGAATAATAAAATATGTGGTTCATCAGAATATTTTAAGTAATAAGCTTTATATTTAGCTAATTTTCTTTCTTTTATTTTCAGGGTGATTCTGGGGGACCTTTAGTTGTAAAGGATCTTAAAGGTACCTGGTATCTCATTGGAATTGTGAGCTGGGGAGATAACTGTGGTCAAAAGAACAAACCTGGAGTCTACACAAATGTGGTTTATTACCGAAACTGGATCACTTCAAAAACCGGCCTCTAATTCACTGTAAAAGTTAAATATTGATATCAGTAAGGAGGCAATACATGTATGAGAATTTAAATATTCAGTGAATGTAGTACAATAAAGTGAGATTAAATGACATTATTTATTTTAGAATCACTTCTATCAAGCAATAACCCATAGCCAATTTAAAAGGAATTTAAATCCTTATAAATTTGTAAAGTAGTGGGTCAATTTAACCTGGCAGGAAGAATACAGCCAAGACACTCAGTTCTTTACATCATGCAAGTTGGAGTATAAAAGAGGTGTAATGCAAATTTTGAAAATAATCCATGATTTTTAGAATGTCTTTGTCAAGAAGATCCCCTTAAGTGAGACAGTTTTTAATCTCTTAAAGAGTTCAGGAAAACCTTATAGAATTCCTTATCATTTCTCCTGAGCTCACCAATACTTTTTTTTTTTAATTTTTCCTTATTATTCCAAGTTTTCCAAAGAGATTTTTCACCATAATACATTTTCTACTTATAAACCCTTTGGAAGGATCCTTGAAAAAAAAGTTATATCTAGGAAACAAACTATGGTGATACATCAAGCCAGAGATCTTCTAACCTTTCTCTGTTGTGAAATCTCCCTAATTTTTTGGTGATTTTTTTAAACACAGACACAGAGAGAAAGAGAAATACTGATTTATATATCCAGAGAAATCCTGATTAATAAATGAATATACATAATAATTAGATAATCAAAAATGTATCCTTGTTTACAAAAACTGGGGGAAGGTGATGGTAACTTCATGAGTCATTACAAAACAATGGCACAAAAATTTGACATTTCATAGATGCATTTACATGTTTGAACCACCAGGAGGTGGCTCTGTACCTTTCTATAAGGTTAAATGCCTTGAAAAAAATTGAGAATTTGCTAATATGTTGAATAATCAATGAGCTTTGTCTTTCTACATAGAAAGAAACATTCATACCTTTGAATTGCTGCAGCTAATTATCTCTTAAGGCTTGTGGCAGTAGCCTAACTATTGCAACCATGAAACACTAGTTTATTTATTTTTTTTTTTTTAAAGATTTTATTTATTTATTTGAGACAGAGAGAATGAGAGAGACAGAGAGCACATGAGAGGAGGGAGGGTCAGAGGGAGAAGCAGGCTCCCTGCCGAGCAGGGAGCCCGATGCGGGACTCGATTCAGGGACTCCAGGATCATGACCTGAGCTGAAGGCAGTCGCTTAACCAACTGAGCCACCCAGGCGCCCTGAAACACTAGTTTAAAAAAATTTTAATAAATATAAATTTTAAGGACCTACCACACAGAACACATGAACAAAGTGATCTGAAAAACCAAATGTACCCCCAAAGTAAAGTGTCTCCTGAAGATATTAGGAGAGTCAGGCTTGTGTATTCCATGATACAATTAAAGGAAGGCTTTGTAGAAACAGTTACTCTGTGACAATGTCAGCTAAACATCAGGCTTATGGGCAGGTCCAAGTATAAGCCAAACCATTGAAAAAATTGAGTTACTTTATAACAATGTCTCCCTATGGGCTATTGATAAGCCATGAAAATAATCCTACAATAATCTAAAAGACACTAACAATTTATTCACACTCACAAAAAAATATCCATAACCTGGACCCACAGAATTTTAAAGCTTAGGAAAGACTGCAAGTCATGCAGGCCAACACACCTATGGTTCAGCTAGCTGAAGCCAGGAAATGTAAATGACTTGGTGAACCTATAGGTAGTTTGTATCCCCAGTGGGCCTAGAACCCAGGTACCAATTTCACATGCCCTTTCCCTCACAAAGTCCCTCTCTCTCTCCCTTCCCCCATTCTCTCTCTCTCCCTCTCTCTAAAATAAATGAATAAATAAAATCTCAAAAAAAAGATAAGCAAGAGATATCTCAAAATTATGACACTGAGTATTCAAAAATTATGGTCTCCTGATCAAACTGAACATTCACTATCATGTTTCTAAAAGAAGTAGCAGAATAAGACAGTGGCTATTTCAAATACAGACTGATCTCCTTGTACACAATGTGCTTGAAGGATTTCTCTCATACCCTTGCCTAAACTAGGTAGAGTATATTCATGGAGTGCCATTAACCATAACCTTGAAGGTAGGCTTTTATAAATACATCCTCTAGTAGAGTTTCTCTATCTTGACCACAATCACAGTAGAAAATATATTTCACAACACAGCTCCATAAGAACATAACAAAATACATATATGTTAAAATATTAAAAACTGAACCAGAAGTTTCATCAAACAATACTTATCTTACTCAGTGCAATAAAATCCAATATTTTCTATTCTATTCTATTTCAGTTTTTTATAATGCTTGCCCCACCAAGTAAATTAATTTCAAAACCTAGTGGGCCATGACCCGCAGTGCCTATAGAACATTCTAGAATAATAACCCACAATTATGAACACCATATTGCTATTATCTCACCTAGTCCTACTGCTCTCTCCACCTTCAGCCTCTCCCCACTCTATCCATTTAGCAAACTGCAGCTCAGTTATGACGCTATTCAATAATATTGTTCCCACGCACTCAAATCTTCACTGGTTTCCCCTTTGCCCAACAAATAGTCTAAATCCATGTCGCCATAGCTTTTAAGTCCCTGTACAATCTGCCAACAACCAACAGACTTTTTGTTTTGCTTGTGCTCAGTGCTCCTGTAACACTGAATGTTACGCTTCATTCCCTGAATACATTCTCCCCTCTGGTCATGCAATATTCTCTTCACTGTACAAGATCTAGTCCAAATTCACCTCTACCAAGAATACTTTTACTGTCCCAGATAAATTACCTCTCCATTCAAAACCTTTTTGAATTTCTTTGTTCCTCCTCTAAAGCATTTCTCATATTTTGCATTGTAGTTTTAAAGTACATGTATTATCTCTAAAATATACTTTAAGTTTCACAAGGCTAAACACTGCTTTACTCATTTTTGTATTGCACACAGTATTATAATATTCTGTATATTTTATGTTTAGTGACAGAATAAATTCACAGAGGCAAGTTATGATTCCTGTGACTCATAATGAATCTTCCTTCATAGGAAGGTAAGACACCTCAGTTCTCAGTTATTAACTGTTTCTCCCATGTCATGTTCCTTTCCAACCTGTGCTCATCCTCCTTTGCATATTCCTGAATGCTCCTAAAGACCTCCTGCTCCCCACCTGAACCAGAAGTGATCAACATACAGTAAGGTGTATGCATGATAGTGGCCCTTCAGGAGACCCTCTAATTTGAAAACTGTTCCCCATAATCCCTTAAATGAGCGCATCCCAAACATAGGGATATTTGGAAGTAAGGTTAAAAATCTCCCTTTCCCTTTCATCATTTTTATTTGATCTGCTAGGACTGTCCTTCCTCTTTCTTTCAAGGACCTCACAAATCTGAATACTTCCAAATGGCCATGTTAGATGACTCTACTGATTGAGGCCCTTTTCTGTTGAATTTGCCTAATAGGAGACAATGGAGATAAAACTAAAACATATGCAGTACATCTACTTTTTAAAAGTTCACAGAAATAAAGGAATTTGAATTTCAAAAAAAGATCATATTTGACTTATTGATTTTAGTTATTTATATAAGACTGTCCTTTTCATTTCCATTAGTAATCAAGATTTAACTGACAAACTTTTTAAAACTGTTTTTGCTGTTTTCCAAGTTCGGGAGACTCCTTCCACACCAGAAGTCACTAAATGAAATTCAGGGCAAAAACCCAAAACAACAGTTCCTCAGATTACAATAATCTGTCCCTAGTCTTAAAATAGGTTTTATTGGTTTAGACATAGTAGATGATGTTATGTGGTGTGCAGTCACTGAAAATCCCTGCATAACCTGTTGAATATTTTGCTTGGGCTATAATGATCACTTAGGGTAATATCATGGTACAGAAAAAGCACTAGGTTGAGCACCTCCCTGACTGTTACGTGGTCACTTCCCTCATAGAGTGGACTACATCCGCACTCTGGGTCTCTCAGGGCCATCCCAGAAGGTTCTGGCATTCAGTTATGCACTATCATCCACTATCATCTGTAAGAATTCTCCTGCTGTCCTTTGAAGGATCATCTGCGTTAGCTGGAACCTGACAGTTAGAGGACTTCAAAATTCTCAAAATCCTCCTCTACTTCAGCAAAAGCAACACACTCAAAGAAACGGCGGCAGTAACCATGGGTAGCAGAGGCCACGAAAGTCTAGACACGTGGCTCCATGACACCAGTTCCCTTCAAAGGAATATTATGCTTAATGTTGAAGAAATAATATTTCTTCAAGGTATTTGATCCTTGTGGGAACGCTTTCCTGAAGAACTGGATATGAATGAAGACCCCGGAGAAAAGATAATTCCAGTTTCAGTGATAAAAGCCAGGGTTAGTTTACGGGAGGAGATTGGAGGAATCCCTGCCATTATCTATAGATACTACAGTTACCTCTGTGGTTCCAGATAAACCTCCCTCCCATGGTAAAGTTTGTTTTACTTTGTTTGAGTGGCCAAGGCATTAAAATATGAAATGAATCACTGTGGAACCTTAACTGTTTGTTACTAACCTTGAAAATTCCCACATACAAAACCATTGTATTGATTATCTTGCAGGGATCATGTCTAGACGGAGAAAGCATTCGCGGTTTCTCTCAGTGCTCTTCTTGAAACTGTACTAAAGGTGGTAACAGTCTGGCTCCATCACATACACATGGTGGGGGTCTAGCACAAGCCTGAGGCTGAGCCCCCAACTCTCAAAGCTCCTCCTGCTTTCCCGGCAGTCTGGATGGACATCGAGGAGCCTCTTCTAGGTCAGGAGTCCAGCCCACAGCTGAACACAGCTCTGTCTCCTTTCTCCCACTATGTCTGAGGCAATGAATACTACCCCTGCTGCAAAAGCACAAACATTACTCCTGGTTTTTCATGAAAACCACTCTAAAGGGGTGCCTGGGTGGCTCAGTTGGTTAAGCGTCTGCCTTCAGCTCAGGTCATGATCTCAGGGTCCTGGAATCAAGCCCTGAGTTGTGCTCTCTGCTCAGCGGGGAACCTGCTTCTCCATCTCCCTCTACTGCTCTTTCTGCTGCTCCCCCTGCTCATGCTCTCTCTCTCTCTCTATCTCAAATAAATAAATAAAATCTTTTTTTAAAAAAAGGAAGAAGAAGGAAAGAAAAACCACTCTAAAAACAGCCTTGCCCTCACATTACCTTTCACTGGGCCATTTTTTTTTAAAGATTTTATTTATTTATTTGAGAGAGAGAGACAGATAGTGACAGAGATAGCGAGAGAGAGCACAAGCAGGGAGGAGAGGGAGAAGCAGGCTTCAGCTGAGCAGGGAGCCCAACGTGGGGCTCGATCCCAAGACCCTGGGATCATGACCTGAGCCGAAGGCAGACGCTTATCCAACTGAGCCAGCCATGCGCCCCTTCCCTGGGCCATTTTTAAAAAGAACTTAACATACTCTGATTACACCATCTCCTACGTCTCCTATTTGATACAAAGACCATATTTCCTTCTCATTAGGTATCTCTGAAAAGATCAGATCAACAGATTAGAGCATAGGACAAAAAACACACTGACACAAAAACACAGACTGGATTCTAAGGTGATCTGGATAGCTTCTCTCTGTTCCTTAACTACGGACTATTTCTAATCCCAGACAGCTATTATAGTATTAAAAGTATTAATCATGGTATTAAATGTTCAAAAGCCTTGGAAAACAAATCAGGATGAATCAGTGGAAATGCACCAGTATTACTGAAAACAAAAACAAAAACAAAAAAGGACTCAAGTATGTGATCTTCCAACAGTTAAGTGAGAATTGTTATCTTTGCGTCAGAAGGATTTATGCTGCACGTTCATGGTTCCAAATGGCCTCAAGCCCTGTTAAGGACCTCTCTACAGTCTTGTATTTCACAGTTCGCTGGAAGAGTGAGACATCAATACAAAACCTGGCCATTGATACTCATTTGAATCAACTGGACAATCGAATAGAGGTTCAAATACTCTTTTAAGGTATTTGTAAAAGATTACACTATCAAATCACACATTTGCTGAATGGTGGATAGTGTAACACTGAAGTAAATAATACGAAGTTCAGTGGAATGTATTTGAATTCCAGTCTCACAACCTACCAGCTGAGTGACGATGGGTCTGTTATTTGTATTTCATGAAGTTTACATACTTTTATATGTCATCTTGACTGGGCCATGGTACTTAGTTAGATGTGTGGTCAAACATTATTTTGGACATTTCTGTGAGGTTGTTTTGGATGATGTTAACATTTTTTCCAGGTTTAAGATATAACTGACACATAAAATTATATATATTTAAACTATAGAACATGATAATTCAATAATACACATACATTGTGAAATGATTAGCACATTAAGTTAATTAACACATCCATCACCTCACAGTTATTATTATTATTTTTTTTTGTAGTGAGGACACTTAAGATTTGCTCTCTTAAGAGAATTTCAAGTATACAATACAGTATTATTAACCGTAGTCACCACCATGTATATTAGGTTGTCAGGGGCTTAATGGGGAGATGCTGGTTAAATGGTGCAAACTTTCAGTTATAAGATGAGTAAGTTCCAGGATCTACGGTACAGCATGGTGACAACAGTTAGTAAAGCTGGATTGTATACTTGAAAATTGCTTTAAGAGTAGAGCTTTAATATTCTCATGACAACAGCAACACCAATAAAATGGTAATTGAGGTGAAGGACGACATTTTGCAATATATATGTGCATCACATCATCACATTACACACGTTAAACTGACACAATATTATGTGTCAATTATATCTCAATTAAGCTAGAGGAAAACCAGTAGATTACCTTGAATTCAGCCCTAAATACCTATAAAAATAAATGGGAAAATTAACCTATTCAAAATAACAACAACAAATCCAACAAAACACAATCAAGAAATTTCCTTGTTTGACAATACCCAGGGCTAAGGCAGAAAAAAATCCAAGTTCAATGAAAGGTCTATGTGACTAAAGATCTACTAGGACATGTTAGGTATATTATAAATAAAACTAAAAAACAGCGTTTTCAAATCCCAACCGCAAAGTGAAGATCATGAGGGAAAACACTCTAAATTACAAGAGTTTGATTTGTAATCTATATAGACGATCTTATGTAGCTTTTTCTAGAAAAGACAGACCCAGGGATTTATCTATTTGAATAAAGTTAATAATTCCTGAGAATGAGATTGGTATACTTCTTAATGTTCTATCAAGATTTCAATTAACCAAGAGAATGTCAGCAGTATAGAATTCTCTGAAAAGCCTTCAGCATGTTCTGTACAGTCAAGGGCACAGTTAAGACAGCATAGAAAAGAACTGTTTCCTGAAACATTAGCAGTCCAGACATTTTTAGTAAAAAAATGTTTATATGTTTTTCATTCCTTCCGCAGTTGTTTCCTGTCCAAGTCTCCTAGTTCTTGAATCAATTTCAATAATTTTCTTTTTTTTATAAATCTATTTTCTGAGCACTAAATATTTTTTATTATAGTTTCAAATTATCTTTTCTTATCTCTTCTACATCTGTTGTTATTATTGTTCTCAACTTTTTAATTGTTTTAGGTTTGTGTACTTTTTTTATCAATACAAAGGACCCTCTTTACCCTGTTAATGTTGTTGCTTTGAACCCCCACCCTCACCTTGTCTGCATGTTCGCTTGTTTTTTTCTTCTTCTCTTTCTTCTTGATTTAGTTGTGTATCTGATAATGTATAGGTTTCTGACAACTGGATTTTCCTTTTTTTTAAATTTTATTTATTTATTTGACACAGAAAGAGACATGGCGAGAGAGGGAACACAAGTAGGGGGAGTGGGAGAGGGAGAAGCAGGCTTCCCGCTGAGCAGGGAGCCCCATGTGGGGCTCGATCCCAGCACCCTGGGATCATGACCTGAGCCGAAGGCAGACGCTTAACTGAGCCACTGGATTTTCCTTTTAAAACCATTAGAACTTCGCTTTTTACTACATCTTTTGAAACCGTTCATATATATTGGCATAATTTTTATGTTTTTTATAACCTCTGTCGCCTTTATTTCTGCCGTGTTTTTCTTATCTTGCCTAGCTAATTTCTTAATTATCTACATTGTATTCCCCAAATAACATGCCCATCCCCAGAGTAATAAAGACCTTACTAAATATTTCTATGTACTTCCCTCCCTTGGGGGAAGCTTTTGTATTCAAAATGGTCTAGTAACCATTTTAAACATACATAAATTGTTTTCTTTAAAGCATCTAAAAACAAAAATGAAAAAAAAGTTTTTATGCCAATACTTAATGTAATATCATCTTCCATAACATTTCCTCTCTTCCCTTCTCTCCAGTGAAATCCCTCCTGTGCTAGAGGCCTGGTTTGTACTCTTGCAGGACATCATGGTGGTCCCCAACAGGGTATTCAGAAGAATACTCACCATGGGAATCCATACCCATAACTTAATAGGTTCTAAGGTCCTTAAATTACAACACTGCACAGCTATAGTTATATTTTTCAAAAGTAACTACTTTAAAAATACTACTATATATTTAAGTCAGTATGTGATGAGGCATTGTCTCTGACTTTAAGGGTACAATTAAATTCCTTCCATTTTTTCATCATCTTTGCTATCTTTCATATAATTAATGACATTAGAAAAAAAAACTTCTAAATAATACTTTCTTAACACTGAACAAGAACTATGTCCAAATGCTTGTGGGATTTTTATACTGTCTTTGATATAATTTTAATATCAATTTTAAATACAAATGCATGGTGTTATGATACTCAAGAATCCTTCTAAAATGAAAAGACAGATACAAAAGATATGACAGTGGAAAAAGTAAGTCTACCCACATCACACCTCAAATACACTTAGTCATAACCTGAAGAGAACATATTTCATAGCAAAAAACCTGTGACTTCTCTGCTTTTTTTTCCCTACATGTCAAAAAAGTGAAAGTAAATAGCAGGTGGTATTTTTAGACATTCTCATCTCACTTCTGAATGCACAGGACAATATACAGTACTTTTAGTGACTTGAACAATCACAATGAAATCAGTTATTAAAGAAGTATCTCCAGGGAAAACAAAAACAAAAACTCTTGATTATAAGGAATTTACTCAGTTAGAATGTTCCCAACACCCCAAAAGTGCTGCTGGGTAAGGCCCTCTGGGTAGGCAAGACAAACCTGTATCCAGAATAGATGTCTAGTCCTATAAGGAAGAAATGGCTGGTACTTTCAGGATGTCAGGGGTCCAATGCAGTAAATATGCTATCCGGTAGCCAGTTGGTCTCCTTAAAGAACAGTGCCATCTTGTGGAATCAGTGTGTCTTTGTTGATGATAGGTTGGACATACTAAGGAGACTCGACTGGTGCTGTTAAGTGGGAACACAAGCTGTTGGACCCACATGGTCTCCATCTCTCCCACTGTGGCCATCTCATTTATGCACCCATCATGCCAACACTTAGTGATATTGCGCTAGAGTGACCAACTATGCCAGTGTACCTAAGATTGAGTTTCCAGAATGCTAGACTTTGAGTTTTAAAGCCTGACAGTTCCAGACAAAATGGAACAAGTTGATCCCCTACCAGCACATTCCTGATGGCCTTGGTGAATGGCGTATTATCTGGGCTCTCCCATGAAACCTAATTTTCTGATGAGTCTTTATATATATATATATATCTTTCATATAGTTAATGACATTAGAAAAAAAAACTTCTAAATAATACTTTCTATTATTTATAAATATATAAAACTAAATAATAATACTATATATATATATATCCATTCCACCATGCCTACTTCTCTGAGCCTTTTGATCCCTTGGCCTCTACTGTCTCCCACCAAAATTCTGGAATTTCAACCTTGTTTAACATGGGCCATTGTTTTTTTCAGACTTCTAGGAGCAACTCCAGCAGCAAATTGACACCATTCCCTGAGTACCTTGGCAGGTGTTATGTCCTATATACTGGGAGACTGCCCCAAGTCAATCAACCCCTCCTTATCCAGCCTTAAGTTCCAGACCCCTTGATCAATCACCCTTTAATCCAATCAAACAGAAAGTGCTCCCATAGCCCCTGCCGGCACCTGCTGCTAATTTTTGCAGCTCCTTTGTAATATAGATTCTTTCCTCTCTCTTTAGGCCTGACACATTCCCAGATGGTTATGTTGTGACTTACCCTTGGTAAGAGGACTGGCAGCCAGGAGAGGAAATGCATGCAGCTCCTGAAGAGGACAGCTATCACCTTATAGGCAAGAGGCCTCTGCAGTGTCTCTGCAGAATGCTAACTCTCAAAGGACACAGGAGACCTACTTCTGCAGATTCAGAAGGCTCAAAACAAGTCTACAGAGTCAAAATCTTCAGGGACTTCTAGCCAGATTATCTACACTCCATGTATCAGGTTCCAGGTCTTCTCAAGTAGGGTTCTGACTTTGGAATAACAGACCTGTCTCTGTTGAGCATTCAACAATCATGGGAGTTGAGCCACTCTATCCAATCCTGTGCTTGGTATTCAGTTTTCCTGATCACCTACTGCATGAGATGAGGGCTTCTAAATAATTGACCAAAGAGAACCTCTGGATCTCATACTAGGCTTTTAATTATGTTAATTTCCCTCAACTTTTCATTATCATTATTACTGCATTATGGAGCATATACACACATCCTAGCAGCAACCATGCAATTCCACTGTCCCTAGGTCTGCCACCCCCACCCCCCGACACACACACACCTTTCACACATGAATCAGCACACTGGCCTGTGCATTCACCTCTACTATCATGCTGGCCTAGCTCACTAGGGGTGAGAGTTTTAATATCATACCACCATGTGTGCTAGAGGCTGTTGACATGCCACCTACCACCAAGTCCTCATTACCAGCTGGGAGGTGAGTGATCCAGTCCCCAAATTTCATCTTAATGTCTCTTTTCTTGGAGCTCTCTCAGTACTATTACAAGTTGGATTTTTCTGGATAAGGAACACTGAGACAAAGTAAAAGCATAAAGGTTTATTGAGAAATAACACCTGTTAAAGGAAAAGGGAGGAAGTGGGATTGGGCCAGGGCGTTAGCAGACAGCAATGCCTATCTGACAAAATCTCTGCCTATCAACTGGGAACTCTGGAGTAAATATTACTGGTTAGAGAAATCCATATTATGTGGCAATAGCTGTACTCTTATATTACCACCTTACTCAGTCATTGGCTGAGACCACCAAAAGAAGAAAATGCCCTTGGCTTTAAAACTGAGGCAAACCTTGACAAAGGTAGCAGTTAGAGGCTGTCAGGTTGTATTAAGCATATCTTTTTATTCTGATGCTTTAATATCTGGGACTTTGCTAACCCTAGAGGGACCGCTGCTCGCAGGGCTAGCTAATACCCAGAGACAGCAAATAAGTCCACCCGTGAGTGAATCCTTCATAGACAAACCAGCCAAGCCAGAGCTCATATCCCAAATACCTCCTTTTTTAAGCTCGTACACTCTGAGCCATTACTGCCATGCCATAGAGAAATGCGCCCACTATTATACTGCATGTACCCAGGGCTGTGTACCAGACAACTTAGGGACAGTTCCTATACCACAGAGCCCACTGAAATTATTCAAACTCTCCATCCTATAGCTGCTTACCCTGTCTCACTTGCTTCTTCCTATAGAAATCACAACCAAGGCTTTCGTCCATAGTTCCTCATTTTTCTCTCTGCCTCCTGACTAACTTTGGTGCTTCCCCATGTGGCCCCGCCTAGTGTGGCATGCTCCTTCCTCTTGGGAACAGTAAATAACAATCTTTTCAACGGCCATCATCTCCTGAGCTGCTGGCCTTACCATATTTAAGCAAACATAAAATCTATATTTTAAAACACAGGTACTCACATACTTTGCAGCTGAGCACTCTGTCTTGAAAAATGATCTGAAGGATATCTCCATGTGTCCTACAAGAACAATTTTTTAAAAGCTCAAACATAGCTATGGTACTTCTCATCCACATGAATGAATACTTAACCACATACCAGGCAAGGATGACAGGCTCTGAAAACATAGCAGTCCTTTCCCCCATAGGCCTATGGTCTACTGTGGAATAATTTCAGAAAGTGTGCTGAGTTCTGAAATGAGTATAAAAGAAGAAGCAAATAGATGTGGATCACACTGAAGAGGAACCAAACTATCCTAGGAATTAAGAAGCTCTGGTAGAGAAAGAAGCATATAAGCATACCTTAAAGATTAATCAGATTTGGGAATTTAAAAGAAATTTATTGAAAAAGGTAGAAAAAGATGATACAAGCTGAGGGAACAGACCCAGAGGAGACAGAGAGGGCAGTATATTCAAGCATCTAAAGTAAACTCAATGGATAGAATATAGTGTAGGAAATGAGGTAGGAAGGAGAGGAGCGTAAAAAGGTAGACAAGGTCCAGATGCTGTGGAGCTTTGCTACCCATGTTAAGGAGAATGAACTGTATCTTAAATGCGAAAAAGCTACTGAAGAGTTTTTATAAGAATGGTGACATAATTCAATTTGCAAATGGTCATTCTTGTAGGTATGAAGAATGTACTACAGTGGGAAAAGACTAGAGGCAGGAAGCTAATCAGAAGAGTGGCAGTAATCCAGCTGAGGGATTATAGTGGCCTGGAGTCATGTGGGGCAATGGGGCTGAAGACAGAAAAGAAACAGGTTCAATAAATACTTATACACATAAGACTGAGAAAAGAGATGGAGTCAAGAATGATACCCAGATTTCTAGTGTGAGAAACTGAGTAAATGGGAGAAGACTTGTAGAGACGGGGAATACCGGAGAAGCAGGTTTCAGATGAGGAAGGATGAAGATGTGAATACAAAGCACAAATGAAAAGATTAGCCTCCCAAAGGAAGACAAAAACCTCTTCCACTATAATAGGAAGGTTATAGGCAGATGCGTAAGATATATAGATATGATAACAAGTAGTTGAAGGAGTGGCCATCTGAAACCGTCTATATTTTTCTCCAACAGTAGAACTATAAGTCATCTGTTAAAAGCAAGGGCAGGGAATAAAAAATAGAAAATAAACATTTGGGGAAGAGTAGAGAAGATCTGAAATGGTTTTTATAAAGACTAAACTAGAAACTGACCAGAGAAACCTAGTTATGTTGCTGGGCAGTAATGAAGAACCAGGTAAGGCCAACGGTCATTAATTGATAATTCGATCAATCTGAAAATAGATACTACTCTAACAGCTGCATGTATTCATACTGTTACCTTGTTATTAACCAAATAAGAAATCACTTAAGAGCCTTTTGTGGATATACTGGATAATTTTAATTGGGTTTATCAGCCAGAACCTTCAGTTTATAAGATCACTTACATTGTGTATTAACATGTATTATATTAATTTGCCCTGATTGTTTTTCTGAATGTAGAGAAAAAAATGCAAGAATCAAATTTGTATATATGTGCAGGAAATTACCCTCCATAGGAGAAAATGATTCTATGCAGCCCAAGGGAGATCAATGTGGAGACCTTAGGAGAGAGGTAAATGATACATACTTCTTCCTTTAACAAGATAAAAAGGAACCCATGACCAAGATGTGTCTTTAATCTCTTACTATTATTAGAAACTGGTTTAAAAAATGTACATGAGGAATGCACAAAAAAAAAAAAAAAACTGGCTGCCAACATGAAAGCCATCACAGGTTGTAGTAAGCTTTGGATTACTTAAACCATGTTTGAACAAACTCTTTAGGAATAAGATTGGTTTGGAGAAGCAAGATCACATGTGTGAATCTAGGTGGGTGGGGATTTTAGAAACACCCAGGGCAATTTTCTTTTTTTTTTTTTTTTTTTAAAGATTTTTTTTTTTTTTTTGATAGAGAGCGACACAGTGAGAGAGGGGACACAAGCAGGGGGAGTGGGAGAGGGAGAAGCAGGCTTCCCACAGAGCAGGGAGCCCGATGTGGGGCTCGATCCCAGGACCCTGGGATCATGACCTGAGCCGAAGGCAGACGCTTAACCGACTGAGCCACTCAGGCACCCCCAGGGCAATTTTCGAACTACATGCCCTCCATGTCTCAAGCAATTGTGACCCCTACACACATACATATACATACTCCCCTGAACATCGGAGGTGAGGGAGTGACTACATTACATGTTGAACATGCCAGGTGCTTTACATTTGTTCATTCCTTTGATTTGATTTGACTGAATATAATGTTTACAACTCTATGAGAATGGTACTTTAACTCCATTTGTACACATAAGAAAACTGAGGCTCATAAACAACTTTTCTGAACCCTGCTGGGTAGGAAGCAGAAGAACTTCAATTTGACTCTAGGTGTATTCTAACTCCAGAGTGTACTGTTTCCACTACAACGTGCCTTCTGAATAGACAAAAGCCTTTGAAACATGGTGGGACATACTTATTCCCTAATTTCTAACTACCTACAAGTGGTAATATGTAAAATTAAACTTGGCCACACAAACAAAATCCAATTATTACCTGATTTTAAAATTGACATTTGGGTGCCTGGGTGGCCCAGTCATTAAGCGTCTGCCTTCGGCTCAGGTCATGGTCCCAGGGGCCTGGGATCGAGCCCCGCATCGGGCTCCCTCCTCGGCGGGAAGCCTGCTTCTCCCTCTCCCACTCCCTCTGCTTGTGTTCCTGCTCTTGCTGTCTCTCTCTCTGTCAAATAAATAAATAAATAATTTTTTTAAATGAATAAATAAAGTAAAATTGACATTTACAATAAACGTAAATGTGTCTATTTAAATAACATTTACAACTTTCAAATAGTGGGCACATCCATTATCTTTCTTTTTCTAACCATATAATAATTCTGTGAGGGAGCTCATGACACATTCATTACCAACCATAGCCATATGACTGTGCTACCCTGAACCTGATGACTAAACATTTAAGCTCCAAATTCAAAGAAGACACCACTGGCTCACACCTTCTTAGATCATCTGCTTTTTGGTTGTTTTCTCTGCTCATATTGTTATGACGGGCTCCAATGAATAATTCATACTTCTGTCAAAGCAAGGCTTTTTTAACATACATTTGCATATTTGGAGATAGTCTCTTTACCATGATCTCTCCCCCCCTCGGCCTAGGCAGGCAAAAGAACCAATTTTGATGGCTCATACACTGCATGATTTATCCTCCACTAAAATAAATGATCTCTTCTATTTCCCTGAAGCCTGTTCATGTCAGTCCTCCTAAGTTGGGTTGTCTTGGTTTTGTGAGTGCACAACTGGAGGAATAAAATCAAGCATATGACAAGGAAAAAAAAGATTCTGATGTTTTTGGCATAATGTCATCCTATACTCCTTATTCTTACAATGGCTTCCCCTTAAGAACAGAAAAGTCAAGACCTATCCCACCACTCCCTGAGGATCTGAAGGTTAAGACTCAACATCTTTCAAACTAGTCCCTGTGAGAGCAATTCCTTTGCCTCACAAACCATAATTTCACTCCCCACCTCTCTTTCTGTGTTGAGATCATCATCACAGGCAAGTAGGAAGTCGCTTTCGGACTGAATGCAGTTTTTTTTTCCCATGCCACTCCTCTGACTCACTCCCAAGTTCTGTTGTGAATAGTGATAAGGCACTAAGGTCTGCATTAATACACTCAGTTACTGGACATTTAAATAATATGTGTTGACTAAGCACCTACTCACTAAAAAAGGCCTTTGCTAAGTGCTCCAGGAAATACAAAGATGGAGGAGAAAGAGCATGCATCATTGGGGGAAAGTGCTGTCAACACACACCAGAAGACAATACTTCACATCTTTGAAAAAAATTATTTTTTTAAAAAGTAAATTTTTAAAAGCCATTAAAATATTTATATAATTTGACCCAATAAATTATTTTTCCTTTCCACTTATTTCAAGGGAAAATTTAGCAGTGGAGTGAAAAATAAAAAGTATATTGGTGAAGATGGTCCTTGAAAGAATCACCTACTCCAGGAACCTGGGTGGCTCAGTCAGCTAAGAGTCTGCCTCAGGTCATAATACCAGGGTCCTGGGATGGAGTCCCGCATTGGGCTCCTTGCTCAGCGGGGTGTCCGCTTCTGCCTCTCCCCCTGCCTATACCCCTGTTCGTGCTCTCTCTCAAATAAATAAATAGAATCTTAAAAAAAAAGAAAGAATCACCTACAGTTAAAAAAAAGAAAATATCTAAATACATTAGGAGATGCTTTCAGTGTTTTATGATAAATCTATTCAGTATAAGATGATTCACCCTTTAAAATGCAGCCACTGAAATTGTTAATAATTGATGAATCTATGTACTATATCTGCAAGTTTTCTTTAAGTTTGAAATGACATCAAAATAAAAAGTTATAATGCACACTTTATACAACAATTAGGTACGTATACAGCTACTAAAATAATATATACAGCTCCTAGAAATAAAAATTTAATAGCACAGGGGTATGCTTATAAAAATTACATTAGGAATAAAAAGCATAATACAAAGTTATACACTATGATATAACTGTATGAAAAAAGCTTGTATATGTTAAAAGTACTTAAATGTTAACATGCAAAATGAAAATGGTTTGTTTAGGTAATTTTGTTCAAAAGTTTTAAAAATATTTTTTCATTGTTTCTACTAAAAAAAAAAACCATCAGAATATCAGGCATGAGATATTAGGATCTAATGAAAATATGTAAGGGAAGGGTGGAGAGGAGCCCACTCCTTCCAGTGCCTCTTGTCTGATGTGCACATTATATAAAAAATGTGTAAGAAATTGAACACTTGCCTAATTGCAGTCCTAGAGTGAATTCATTAGCCATTAGCTATCAGTGATTTACAAGATAAAGGCATAGAATTTGAGTATAAAAGAGTCCTCTAAAACCACCTGATTCAGCTTTCTTTCTCAGTAGGTTAATCAGATTCATAAGGGAGTGAGTGATTTTTTTTCTTAGGCTACACAGTTAGTTGGTGAGTAAACTAAGACTAAAATTTAAGTTTTAGTACCCAACCTAATTACACATTCCAGTTCTTTAGTAGGCAGTATATCTCACAAAGTAACCTCAGCACAACCTTCCAGATACAGTTCCTACTCCTTCCCAACACATGAGACAGAGATGTCTTTTCTCACTTCCGCGCTCTTCTTGCCTCTGTGTTTTCATGGGGTGTACCCTGGTCTGCAAACACTGCTGACGTCCCCCTCCTTAGCCTCACCCCGCACATGCTCTTACCACACTCTACCGTCCACTCATCTGCCAGCAGTAGCGAGTTAGAATACTTTTTTCAAAGGACATATTTGGAAAAAGACAAAGTCAATTTTAGTTCCAACTGTTTTGCTTGCTTATGCCACAACTTACACGCTTATTCAATTACTTCTCTGAATCTCTGTTTCATATTCTACAAGAAGAACAGTATTTTATCACAGAGAAGGGTGAATTCAGAGGTAGTAGTACCCATTAGTGCTTATAAAGTATTTTCTGATCACCCTCAGCTTGCTGTGGCAAAAAAGGAGGTGTGTGACAACAAAACACAGGCAAGTGTCACATCCTCCTGAATTAAAAATAATGACTCCAGAGCATGTGGAGTAGTTGCAAGCTTTCATGAAATAGCCATCATCTGCTATCATGTTTAGTCACAATTTACCAGAATAAATAAAATTCTTACTCAGTTGTGAAATTCCCTGTTTCTGATTTCATTCCACAGGTCATGCTCTTGGTTCAAGTTGGTTCCTTCAGACTTGTTTAGCAAGTTAGATTTTAATTATGTGGGATTTCCTCCTTTGTCTTCAGCTCCTTCATAGGATCACACATAATGCATGATAGTCATTCATTTGTGTAGAAATCTCAAAGAAGTTGGATAGGCAGAAGAGAGGATCTCTTCATTATTCAGGATCAAAATGTATAGGTAAGTCCTGTTTTTGTCTCTGTAGTTTTAGAAATTTTACTGTATCTTAGAGCATGTGAAAAATATACAGAAGCTGAAGAAATTTTGACTGTGTCTAGCAATCTTTTAGTTACTTTTCCAGAAACTTCACTGAAACTTTTATTGTTTAGATAACATGTTTGATATTGTTTAAATAAGGTGCTTACCGCATGACTGATTTTTTTTACAAAATGAGTAAATGTAAGGAGACAGCTTAGGCTTATGAAAACATATCTATAAATAAGGAAGTGTTTTTGTTCTCTCATGCTTTACTTTTCAAAAAGTGATGTGTGGATTTTAAAAATATAATCAGTAAAAAATTCCTCTGTTGCTTTAGAATTTTTCCAGGATTCTGTATTGTGACTTCTGTATCATTACTGGGTATGAAATACACAATGAAATCTAAAGTCCTCTTTAAGAAAATAAGATAGTGGGGCGCCTGGGTGGCTCAGTCGTTAAGCGTCTGCCTTCGGCTCAGGTCATGATCCCAGGGTCCTGGGATTGAGCCCCACATCGGGCTCCCTGCTCTGCGGGGAGGCCTGCTTCTCCCTCTCCTACTCCCCTTGCTTGTTTTCCCTCTCTCACTGTCTCTCTCTGTTAAATAAATAAATAAAATCTTAAAAAAAAAAAAAGAAAGAAAATAAGATAGTATTTGTCTACTTTTCATATACTTGCCACATCATTATTTTCAAGTAAATTCTTATCGATACTTAAGAAAAAGTAGTATTTGTTTAGTTTTCTTTTTAGTTAATGAATACTGATTTTCATGCACATTCACATAAAAAAAGCAACAAATTGTGGTATCATCTACAGTTAGATGGTACAATCTCAAAATCACTACATAATTTGATGTGTTTGTATGTGCATCTATGAACGAACATATTGTTCATTTTGTTTTTCCATTAACACAGAAAAATGTGATATTAAGTCATTTTAAAAAGGTGGTAAAAAAGGGCGCCTGGGTGGCTCAGTTGGTTAAGCGACTGCCTTCGGCTCAGGTCATGATCCCGGAGTCCCGGGATCGAGTCCTGCATCGGGCTCCCTGCTCAGCAGGGAGTCTGCTTCTCCCTCTGACCCTCCCCCCTCTCATGTGCTCTCTCTCTCAAATAAATAAAATCTTTAAAAAAAAAAAAAGGTGGTAAAAGCATAAGTAATGTGTTGGCTATGTTAAGTGTAGCTGAGTTTACTCTAAGTCTACCACACTTTAGAAAACTCAATCAAAATTTAAATTATTTTAGTAAAATATATGTACAACTATGCGCATTTGAATATATATATAGACACAAGTGAAAAATGGGTAGCCATCTAAGTTTCTAACAATAAATAATTAAGAATTAACAATAATATAAATAAAATAATTTCATATTACACAACGGATATGATGAATTCATTAAAAGAGTTAAAATCCTGGGCGCCTGGGTGGCTCAGTTGGTTGAGTGACTGCCTTCGGCTCAGGTCATGATCCTGGAGTCCCTGGATCGAGTCCCGCATCGGGCTCCCTGCTCAGCAGGGAGTCTGCTTTGCCCTCTGACCCTATCCCCTCTCATGTGTTCTCTCTCATTCTCTCTCTCTCAAAATAAATAAATAAAATCTTAAAAAAAAATAAAAAAAAAAAAAAGAGTTAAAATCCTATGAATTTATATACTGTATCTGTCCTTACTTTATGCAAAAAAAAATCACAGAATTGTATTTACTCATTGACTATCACTTCACAAAGTATACATGTGAGAAAGTCTAATGAGGTACATAAAACACTAATCATATTTGTTGTATTAAAGTGGTAAGCTTGGGGCACCTGGGTGGCTTAGTCTGTTGAGGGGCCAGCTCTTGATTTCGGCTCAGGTCATGATCTCAGAGACCTGAAATCGAGCCCCCACGACAAGCTCCGTGTCATGTCCCCTGAGGAGCCCCATGTTGGGCTCCACACTCAGCAGGGAGTCTGATTCAGGATTCTCTCTCTCCCTCTGCCCCTTCCCCCGCTCTCTATCTCTCTCTAAAATAAATATGTAAATCTTTAAAAGATAAGTGGTAAGCTTATGAATTATATTTTTCCATTATTTTTTAAATTTCTATAACAATGTAATATTGTTTTGGTAATCACTATACAGTTGAAATGCATTTTGCTGAAACATTTGTATTTTCATTTTGTAAAGAAATTTCTCTGATTTTTCAAAAATTGACCCTTATAAGCAGCTAGATGTACATCAAAATATCATTCGAGGAAAATAAAGAAAGATAGATAGATAATGCAAATAGTGAAAGAGATATACAATTTTGGAATGCCTTGAATCAATCTAATTCCTAAGTTGATTCATCCTTACATGAAATACGACACTCAATCAGAACCAAATTTCCAATTACAAAAGACTCTTCTTTGAAACCTTGATTTTTACAGATCACAGTCTGAAATATTTTCTTTCTTAATAGTCTGCATCTATTAAAAATTATCAATTTGTTGTTCCTTTTTTAACCTAAAATTTATATCATTCCCAATTCATTTTGTTCATGGATTGGTTGGTTTTATCAGAATGAGATCATCAGGGTTACCAAGCCAAATTGATGAAATTTTGAAAATAACTTATGGATCCGCATCCATCAGTTTGAGTATCCATGATTAGAAAACTATGCCTCTGTCAACCTGAATAAAGAGCAGACTTTTCAGTGGAAAGGGGAAGGCATATTTAAATGGATGAGGGAGTTAAAATCAGAAATATTTTCATTCTGACAATTCTACTTTGAAGCCAGGACATCTGCCTGAGTCTAATATTACAAGGAATGAATTAAAACATACAGTTTCCTTCTCAGCTGGAATATTCCTGTCAGCATAAAAGCATGCCATGCTATCTCCAATTTAAATCTCAAACTCCATGATTTTTCCAATTCCTCCATATGCTCTGAGAAAGCAGGGTATCCAAATTGGGAAAGGGAAAGGAAATAAAAGTGTGTAAAATATTTTTTATGTAATTCTAGGTAATTCTTAGGTAATTTTTGGTAGATCTCCAGGTAAATTCTGTGATACTTTTGGTTGAAAATGGGCTCTCTTGGACAGTTTGCTTACTTTTATATATAAATTAAACCCCCAGATCCCTCCAGGTTGTCCTTTCCTAAAGGTTACAAAATGGTGTGTTTATTTCTTTACCCACCTTGCTCACTCCTCTCCAAAGAAGGAAATCGTACCATAGGGCCCAGGAACCTGGACAGCTACGTTATCATAATATAATCATTATTCATTTCAAATCCCTGGGTACTCCAGATTTTTTGTCAAGTCTACATAGGGAGTGTCTATGACTACTACATTACATAAAAAGTATGAAATTAGGTTTGAAAAACAGGATAAAGATTTATAAGCTGGAATTCAGAATGCAGTTTAAGGAAAGACTCAAGGTAAGGGAGTATATCTCAACTCAGGAGGAGACAAGTCTTAGCAGAATGCCTCAGACCATAACAAATCTTATTTACATTTTCTTCCCTTTTTGTCTGTGCTTGTGATATGATTAACTGATTAAACAGACATGCCAAAGCCCATCAGGTAGCCTGCCTTCTTCCAGCCCAAAACAACATGAGACAAAAGTAGAGAAAAAAGCCAAGACTGTCAGAAATACATTTCAAACTCTGCCTGTTGCTTCAATCCTGCTTTATGAATTGCTATGTTAACTTTCAAAAACCATGCTTAAAATTGTAAATCATTAGGCAAAGTCTGTATCTCTTAATAGAAATTAGACAAGTGAGTGTCAACTTATCTTTACAGTCACAGAGCCCCAAAAATGTGAATTTAAAGTTCAAGTTTTGCTCACAAAAACCTCAGCTTGCATGCTAAAACAGTTGCCACATTTAGCCAGAATGTTCTTCTAAAGGAGGTACAGGCTGGGAGGGGTTGTCCTCTGGAAGACACTCCCAACTTATTTCCTCAGAAATTTGTTACTTACCTGACTTTTATGCTGCTTCAGCCCCCAACACAGCTATGGTTGATACCCCTAAAATAAATCATGAGGACAAAACTCAACATCGACTATTGTAAGGGAACTTAAGGATATTCAATCCAATTCCTTAAAAGGTATTGCTCCAACTTGAAGGATCCCATTCTCTTGAGCAAAGAAAACTTGCCATAACGGCACAATTTTTCAGAGTATGCTTTAAGTCTAAACACAGCACATGCTTATGATATGTAAAATAGAATCACCATCCTAATAAAACCATTCTTTGGGTAACTATCTAAAACGATTGAAAATAAAATTGACTTTGGAAAAGTTTACACACTAATGACTAACTCAGCAGAAAGAAAATGGCAGATTTGTTGAATATTTACAGTATCCATTTGCCAGAGATATGAACAAGTGCCTCAGTGATTAATAGATATAGGGGCTCAAACTTCAAGCAAGTATATTAAAAAGAGCCATTGAATGTATTTTTTCTAACCTAGACAAATTTTTATTCTGACGATCTTACTTCTTAGCCAGGATATCGGCCTGAGTTTAAAACGGCAAAGAATGAATTAAAACATACAGTTTGCTTCTCTGTTGGAATATTCCCATTATCATAAAGACACACCATATTATCTCCAGTTAAACAATAAAACAAAGCAAAACCTCCTTCCTTGACCTACATCCCTCCTCCAGCTATTGCCTTATTTCTCATTTCCTCCCCTAACAGCAAAGCTCTTCCAAAGATTTGTCTAGATGCGTTGCCTCCATTTCAATTTTCTTCTCCTATTCACTCCCTTTACTTTTTAAATTTTTTATTGTGAAATGTATCACACAAAGACTAATATTAAAATGAACCCCAAAGTAGTCATCATTTATTAAGAAAAATAGCATCACCAGGTAACATCCTGTCCATTAACTGCCCTCTCAACGACCTGGCCCAATCTAACTATTATCTGGCATGTTATCTAAATGTCCTTGATTTTCTTTATGGTTTTACCATTCAAAGACAGATCCCCAAATAACATATCATTTAGTTCTACCTATATTTGAAATTAATATAAATGGGATCAAAATTATGTTTTATAAAGTATGTATAGTAATAATTTATTCATTCACACAGCTATATGATGTTCCATTGTAAGAGTATACTCTAACTTACGTATCTGCTCTTCTGGTATTTTGCCATTACAAATACTGCAGCTCTGAACATTCTCAAATGGATCTCATGGCACAAAAGTGCCAGAGCTTATCCGGAAAATGGATTTTCTGGGTCATAGAGTGTGGTGCATGTTTATCTTTAACCTATTCCCTCTTATCCCACTGCAAAAATGTTCTCAGCCCTACAGCTATGAAACAGTTCATAAATAAATCTTTTTAAAAAATGAAGGTTTCTGAGTAGCAAGACCATACCTACTGAAACAGTCTATCTGGATGTTGGATGCAGGAATCTTTCTTTTTCCAAGCTTCTCAATTGATTCGTATGCACGCAAAAAAATTGAGAGCAGGGGCGCCTGGGCGGCTCAGATGGTTAAGCGTCTGCCTTCGGCTCAGGTCATGATCCCAGGGTCCTGGGATCGAGCCCCGCATCGGGCTCCCTGCTTGGCGGGGAACCTGCTTCTCCCTCTCCCTCTACTGTTCCCCCTGCTTGTGCTCTCTCGCCCTCTCTATCAAATAAATAAATAAAATCTTAAAAAAAAAAAAAAACTTGAGAGCAGTTGGTTTAGGTGGTAATTGAAGCTGATTGAATAAGATCAGCTAGAGAAAAAAGAGAACACCCAGACAGAGCATGGAGCAACATCAGACATTAAAGGGTAAGTAGAGGAGGAGCAACCAGCAAAAGACATTAAAAGGGGGAACCAGAAGGATACAAAGAGTATGGAATCAGAGAAATTAAGAAAAAAAAAAGTGTTTCAATAAAAAAAGAATGAGTCAACTGTGGGAAATGTTGCTAACAGACAGGTGTCTTATACTCCCTCAGAAAGACAGGAGTGCCTTAAGGCAAGGACAACTTTTTGACTATTTTCAAGATGTCCCCAGTGCTTAGCAGAATGGTATTATAAGTACTCAATTGTTATTGATTTTTGTAACATTTATTTAATAAACACTGCTAATAGAGTGCCCACAATGTCCTGGGTTGCAAAAAAAACAATAAAATATCAGAGAAGGAGCACAGACAAAAAACCAAGAGGCCTCTCCATAGCACCACTTAATCTCTCTGCAGATCAGTTTCTTCTTCTGCATAATGCGAAGTCAGAGTGGTTATTCCTGAAGCTCTCTTTCATTGCTAACATTCTGTGATTCTATAGAATGTTATCACTCTTGAGAAATGCCATTTATAAAAAATTACATTATTTACAGCTAAAGCTGGGTTCTACCTAAAAGAAGAATGTAGAATTTATCACTTACTGAACACGGGCCAGAGTTCTAAGTACTTTACAAACAGCATCCCGTTTAATCTCACAACCCTCTGACGCATGTGATTATCCTCATTTTATAAATTAGGAAACTAAGGCTCAGAGGGGTTTTGTCATTTACCAACAGTCAGTTAGGTCTGTCTAATTACAAAAGTCATGATTATCACCATTGTACTATATTATCTTTCTATATTACTTGTGTAGTAGTTAAAAATACAGGCTTCTGGAAAGGGCTGGTATTTCATAGAATATTTATATAAAAATAGAAGAAACCCAGTAAATGGATGCATTGGTTCAGGAGACAGAACCCCTATGTGTGCGGCTCTTTATGCCCATGGTAAGGAGCCATGTTTACCGTGTAGACAGGGCCTCACTTCCATCATCAAACCCAGCCTCACCCTGTACAGCTCCTTTTAAAGAACAGACCATTAAAAACTTTGGGAGATACAGAGGAGAACTAATCACCAGCAGTGCTTGCCCTCGTTTATTTGATTGACCACGCACCGACACAGGGCCACGCACCAGACAGAATTCTAGTTCTGTTAACAAATGTTTAACTCGTTTGTCCTCACAAAAATCTGGAAGTAGGTACTATTGGTACCTTCATTTTGCAGGTAAGGAAATCTAGAAGTTCGGTGAATTCCCAGGTTCACACAGTAAGTTAAGTGGCAGATGCGGACTTTGAACCCAGTTAGTAGAGTTTCAGAGTCAGCTGTGGCTCGTGGAGCTTACAGTCTACTAGCGAGGAGGGGTGTGGGGATAGGAGACAGATAAGGACCTTGGCAAGCAGACAGGCTTTCTTAAGAAGCAGGAGGGGAAGAATGAAGGGGGGGAAATCGGAGGGGTAGACGAACCATGAGAGACGATGGACTCTGAAAAACAAACAGGGTTCTAGAGGGGAGGGGGGTGGGAGGATGGGTTAGCCTGGTGGTGGGTACTGAGGAGGGCACGTTCTGCATGGAGCACTGGGTGTTATGCACAAACAATGAATCATGGAACACTTCATCTAAAACTAATGATGTAATGTATGGGGATTAACATTAGAATAAAAAAAAATACCTAAAAAAAAAAAAAAAACCTGAGGGTTCTAGAGGGGAGGGGGGTGGGAGGATGCGTTAGCCTGGTGATGGGTATTGAGGAGGGCACATTCTGCATGGAGCGCTGCGTGTTATGCACAAACAATGAATCAATAAACACTACATCTAAATCTAATGATGTAATGTATGGGGATTAACATAACAATAAAAAAATTAAAAAAAAAAAGAAATACAGTGTTTTGCAAAAACAGAGTGTGCAGTAAAAGTGAGAAAACCTACCAATAGGAGTGGTCATGGAAATGAGAAGGTGCCGTCCTTTTAAAGGAGGAAAGAATAGTATGAAGGTGACAAGTAAACTCACTGATTCTTTGTTTAAGAACAAAAGAGAACACTGGAGTCCAAAGAAGTAATTTGCCTCACGTCAAGCAGTTTTTCTAACCACTTCAACAGTGTTTTACCCCTGCTATACATACTGCTTCCCAAGATAAGTGACATGTCTGCATTTTTCCTAAGCTCTGAGGGACATATTTTATTGTGTAGCCCTCAAAAATATTAGAATCACTGTTCATTTCATTATGACACAAAACCATCCTGGGAAAATAATACTGAGAATCTCAATTCTTTCCTCTGCTTCTGTAGACAATCTGGGCAAGGAGCCACTAGAATTAAATTCAGAAGGGGTTGAGTTCTAGATGTTTTTAAAAATATATTGATGTAACTAACTATTACTCAAGAGCATTTGCAAGAGCTAATCTTGGCTTTTATCCATGATTCATTAGAAGCCACCTTTTTTTCTGTGAGAACAATTATCATGTACAGATATAGTTAAATATAACTAACTATGATGAATACATGCGGGGTTCTGATTCCATTCTCTACTCATCCTAGAACCATTCTAGGAAATTTCTAGATTCTATCATGCCCATTAACCTATGCCACCCAGATTGTGCTTCAGTGTCTTTCTTGCTTTAGATCCTTCCTGGTAGATTTTTACTTCCTTAACTTATGCATTTAAAGATATATATTTTTCTTTCTTCTACCCCCCATTCATAGCACCCCCTTCCTGCCTCTCTGCTCCCCTCCCCAAGCAAATAACATAAAAAACATGGCATATATCCTTCCATACAAATTAAGCAGGATTGTTTCCTGGCAATTGTTAGAATTTTTTTTATATTTGGGTCTATATATAATAATCAGATCAAACATTGGAGGATGAACATATTCGGGGCCAAAAATGCTGCTTTGTGCTCCTTTGGAGTGTGGTGTACCAAATTCTTCACCTTGGTGGGACTCACTTTGTAGAAGCAATGAAATATCCTGACACTTTCAATTTAATATTAAAAATCAAGTCACATTGAACTGGAAGTAAAGGCCCTCAAATCCTTTACTCATTTATTTTCTGTAGAAAGAAATATGTATCTAGTTCCACGTTAGGGTCAGTATATTTTGACAAAGAGATAAGTTAAGGTTTTGAACATTTTGTAATGACCTTATAATAGAAGAGACCTGTTTATATACTTGAACTTTAGGAAACACAGAAGGAACTAGTATGCTTTCAGTAAAGTCACACTTCTATTCTGGAGCTACTCTGATCTAATTATACGCAAAACCTTTGTTATATATAGTCCGTAGACCAATAGCATCAACCTCACCTGGGAGCTTATTGGAAATGCAGAATCTTGGGCGCAACCCCAGATTTGCTAAAGTGTGCATTTTAACAGGCAATTCACATATACATTAAAATGTAAGAAGCACTGAACAACTACAATTAAACTTAACAGCTACACGGTAGTCTCTCAAGTATCCAAAATGGAGAGAGAGGTAAGCAAGAAGCATCCTTGCGTATTTAAATATGAAAAGAATGCCCTCTGAGCTGAGTGTGCAATAGTTCCCTAGTGTCTCCTGCAGAAACACTAAGTGCTTTGGGCTAGTTAGAACTCACAGAGCAGCATTTTCTTAACTGAGTTCTGGGAACATTGTGTTCCTCAAAATGTTAGGTATTTCAGGAATAAATACTTCTGTGCTCAAATAAGCTTGGGAAGCATTGCTGTCTAGTCAGATCAGAGCGCATATGGGAAGGAAGAAACAGGAGAATAGGAGAATGTGCAAAGAACAAATGGGTTTTGCCATTTTGCAGCTTGAATTTAAATATAAGCTTTTCTCTGGGGCTTTCTTCTCCACCCTGACACAAAACAGTAATATGTGTGACACATTCCCCATGGATCTAACCAGGCTGAGAAGCAATTCCCCCATGCACTACTTGTAACTTCACCCCCAAAATATAAGAAAATGCAAGTCAGTAAGAGTGATGTTATGCTAGAATTATCTGCTCTGAATTGTGTAAGAAGTAAGTCATTTCAAAACTCTGATGCTTTAACAATTATTTGTAACAAATTGCTTGCTGTCAACAATAATACACCACTGTATCCCCATACCTCACCGAGAATTGCACGGCACTGGCACCAGAACTTGAACTGAATACCCATTCAGTTGAGTCCTTTTCTGCTTCTGTGAGCTCAAGCCCACCCTCACTGTCTCTCCAACAGCTTAATAATTTTGTTATTGTAGTAAGTTAACAATCACTAAAAAAATGAATTTAATTTTTAACAGCTTTTGGGATGTGACTCCATACCATAAAGCTCACCTGTTTAAGGGTACAATTCAGTGGTTACTAGCATATTTATGCTAGTTGTGCAACCATCACCAAAATCATCCCAACAGATACATTTAAGTTTAAAAATTTCAAGTACTCGTTTCCCAAAGAGCATTTTGACAATAAAATCTGACATATTTATACTGTCATGAATATTTCCTTATAATTTTCAGAAAGTTGGCAAAATCATGTTGGTGCTAATAAAGGTTACAGATCATCTTCAGTCAAAAATAAAGAAAAAAAGGAAAGGAAAAGAGGGGAAAGAATAAAGAAAAACTAGGGAGGAAAAACACCTAGTTTCTTGAAAACTAAATCCAGGTAGAACAAAAATGTTGTGTGGAGGAAAATAGACACAGAAGCAAATCGTCAACTAAATAATTGTTTATTGCTTAGAACCTGCTCTAGGTTAAATGGCTCTGCCAATCGCTACACTTTCTAGAGCTCAGAAGGAATACTAACATTGAATGAACAGCAGTGCCCTGTAGAGTACATGCTAAGCTCTCCCTAATATTAATTAGCAAGGAGATAGGTAACCTGTCTCAGGAATTTCTCTGTCATGACGGTTGGTTTTGAAACACAAGGCATACATTCTTTGACAATGATAAAATCAACAAAATATTGCTCCTGTAACTTTGTGGATTGATGACTTGTAGAGAAATACATTTAAAGTATCAGCATCATGAAGTTTGAGAAGAAATATTTCTATCTGCTCTGTTGTTTTCAAATCACCTAGGTAGGCTCATCTTTGTAGACCATGCCATCATCTACCATAATGCCACTGTGCCCATTTGCACACTGAGAAGAATCCATAATCTCAATTATGGAAGCAAGAACCCATGGGCCCTTTGATCAGCTGTAGAGTTCCAGCAAAGATGGCCTTCCTTATAAAAGCATATGTATATTAAGTGTAGCAGAGCAGTCACCAGAATATGCCTCCAAGTCCTTATCTGACTCTATTAGTCAGTAGTCTTCAGACATCTTCTATTAATAATTACACAAGACTGACTCTACAGTGTAAATCTCCTAACTCCAGGTCTTTATCTACATCCCCCTTAGAAATCTTTTACAATGCAAGAATGAAATAAGATGCTCAGAAGTTTAAAGTCAATCAAAAGAATCTTTTATTTCAAAAACACGACTGATATTAGAACAAAGAAAATCTCAATAAAAAAAGAAATCATGGGGTGCCTGGGTGGCTCAGTCATTAAGCGTCTGCCTTCGGCTCAAGTCATGATCCCGGGGTCCTGGGATTGAGCCCCACCTCGGGCTCCCTGCTCGGCAGGAGGCCTGCTTCTCCCTGTCCCACTTCCCCTGCTGTGTTCCTGCTCTCGCTATCTCTCTCTGTCAAATAAATAAATAATAATAAAAATCTTTAAAAAAATCATTTTCAATTGCAAAAATTTCAACATCTGCCTTATTTATTGCAGAAACATAAAGTGAACATTATTAACAGAGAAAATGTTACAAAACTAAAACTATTTTTCAACTTATCAGGGTCCAAATAAATTAAGATTTGATACACTATGATGGAGCATGATCTATAATATATTCTTTCTCTACTAGTTGTTTAATGCAGCCTCAATCACTAGGACCCAGTGAAATTTTTCTACATCAGGTAATAATTGTGGTTAATTATCTTGAAATACATTTCAATACTATAATGAAATAAGATGGAGAAAGAATGCCCATGGACTTCCAGTATATGAAAATGATTCCTTCAAGTTTAGGACCAATTAGACACATGTGAACAGAGCATCATCAGCAGTAAAGGTAGATTTGCCCTATTGTGGCCACACTTTCTCATGGGGTTCATTCTATGACGTCGATTTATTGAAAAGAGCCTGATGGGGCGCCTGGGTGGCTCAGTCACTTAAGCATCTGCCTTCGGCTCAGGTCATGATCCTGGGGTCCTGGGATTGAGCCCCACGTCAGGCTCCCTGCTCAGCGGGAAGCCTGCTTCTCCCTCTCCTCCCCACACATGCTCTCTGTCGCTATCTCTGTCTCTCTCAACTAAATAAATAAAATCTTTAAAAAAAAAGAAAAGAAAAGAAAAGAGCCTGAGTTCCAGAGTATATCCTGAGTCCTAGGAAAGAAAATCCTTAACTAGCCTGTGAGGCAATTGAGCCCACACCTCTTAACTTCATTGGCAGCAGGGTCTCATAAAACATCATCAACTCCCAACTCCACTACTACATACTTACATGCACACACACACACACCTATTAGTCATTTGTTCATATCAACTTGCAAACTTTGTGAGAAGAATTTGGATTCTGGATTGGCTTTCCCTGTAAGTAGCAGATTCCAGAACTTTCACACATCATTTCAGGTCCGCTATATACAGTTGTGAAGTTTGTGCAATGCACAAAATTGCAAGACTTAGGGGAAGACTGGAAGCTGAGATGGAGCCTATGCTCCCTGACAAGCTATCTGTCCCAGAGTGTAGCTACATGCAGCCCACGGAGCACCCTTTTATAATTGTCTCTGTCTCACAGAAAAGCGGCCTTTTCCTAATTCTCACCAAAGTACTACATAAGTTAGCTCAGGTCCCTCACCACTTGCCCAATCTCTGTATCCTCAGGAAGTATAAAGAGATTTATGTATAAACTTCTTTAAATGCTACCCAAGATAAAAATAAATTGGCAAGTAAATCATTGAGTTTAAAGAAAGTCACATAGTGCATTCCAAAAGTACGCACACATAAAGTGGTGTGGGTTTGTGATTCAAGGATAAGTTCTTATCTTCCATATGAACCTAGAGTTTTCAGGATGCACCATGCTTTAGTAAAATAAATATATTCAACAAGTCTTAAAACTGTGGCACCGACTCTGCCACTATCCAGTTTTGCAATCAGAATAATCCTCTTGTGTCTCTCTTTCCTTTTACACTGCACCTGAGTTTATCAAGAACAACAGCAACAACAAAAACTTAAGAAAGAAAGAAAAATGGTGGACAAGATCAGTGAAAATTTGCTGGAAATAGGAAGAGGGGGTCCTTTTCTCCCATCCCAAATTCAAACAGAAAAGCTATTCCATTTAATCTGTTTTCCATCTTTGAGCTTCCAAGCAAGACCTTGTTTGAACACAGTGTTTATCAACTGAAAAAAAATTAAAACATTGAATTAGATAGTCCCTACTGCCTGTCTAGTGGTAAACATCTAGTGTTAAGGAAATGGACTAAAATAAAGAAGTCCCTTTACTTTGGAACCATTTCTCATAATCTTCATAACTCCAATATATAATGTAAACACACACCCATATTCAAATACATGCATTTGTATATCCTATAACACAGGTCTATAGCAATATTTTTGAACTTTCCATTTCTTAGCATCAACAACAAGGTAGAGTGATAGAAATGAATAACAACATGATAATTAACAGAAAAATCCCCTCCCATCTGATGTGGACGTTTGCAGTTTGAGCTTGACAGACCTGGATTCACATTCCAGCTCCATCGCTTACTAGCTGAGTAAGTAAGCTTCTATTTCATCATCTGTAAACTAGGCTTATTTACAAGGATTAAATTAAATGATGTAGAAAAACTCAACACAGTGCCAGGTACATGGCAAGCACTCATTAGACGGCAGAGATTATTCTCCAATCTATATTTTATTTGTCAGTATTTAAAACAAAAATGCACATCATATAATCCTATATAAAGTCCCTCCAAACTATAGTTAAATTATTTTTAAACCCTTCTTTGCAGTGTCATTCATCAATTTTTTCATAAATAATGCTTGATGTGGACTCTGTAATGGGTGTTGTGCTAAGGATGGGACATGTCTTGACAGAAACAATGCATGTCTACTTTTCAGGAGTTACAGCCTAGACGTGGGTGCAGGCAAGAAAATTGTTGTTTCCCACAAGAAGGGATAATGACTAGAATAGAGAAATTCACTGGGAATTATGAGATCAGATGAGGGGAAACTAGGGGAGAAGAAAGCATCTACCTGGAGGGAAAGAAAGTTGGTTGAAATCCCTTAAGAACAAAATGGGAATCTAGGGGGCAGTTGAGGAATGAGGTTTTCTAGGCAAAGTGTCATCACACACAGAAGTCGCTGTCCCATTCGGGCTGGCTGGGGTTAAGTGGGCAGATGAGGATATGGCAGAAGCTGAAGATGCAGAGGTGACTATGAAGGCTTTCAGTGCCATGTGGGAGGTTTGGATGCCATCCTGAGGATCTTGACAAGCTATAGATAAATTTCAAATGAGGCAGGGGAAGGGCAGAGTGTCAGAACCTAAGACTTATATTCAAAAAACTCCCTGGAAGGATTTGAAAGGGTTGATTTGAATGAAACAAAATCTTGCTCATTCCACCCCCATCTCGCGGCGCCCCTTGCTGTTTCTCAAATTTACCAGGTGAGCTCCTGGCTCAGGGCCTGCTCTTACCTCTGCTGAAATCATTCTTTTCCTGGAACTTTCATGGCTTGCTCACTCACCTGCTCTGGTCTTTATTCAAATGTAACCTTTTCAGCATGGCCTTTCTTGGCCACTCTACCTAAATTTCCAGCACCACATACACACTTCCTTTCCCACCTCTCTTTCCCACCTTTTCCCTTATTTTACTTACTCATTTCTGTCTCCCTTCACCATTAGGACTGCTGTTTGTCTGTTTCTTTTCATTGTATTCCAGCACCTAGAACACTTAAGTCACTCACCAAATGTGTCTTGCATTAACTAATTAATGACTGCATAGTTAATGAAAGGGAGACAAGAGGCATTGCAAGTAGTACAAGTCAGTTGATAACAGTCAAAATTAAGAACAAAATAGAGGGTACAGAAAAGAAAAGATTTAGGTGTAAGATAAGGACTGTGTGGTGACCTCTTGAATGTGAGAAAGACCAAGAGAAAGCAGGTGCAGCTAATTTCTAGGTCTCCAACTTAGGGTACCAGATAGATAGAAGTGAATCAATTCACCAATTTTAGAAATAGTTGAGAGTGTAGTACTGGAAGAAAAGTTCAGTTTCAAGGAGGGTTTCTTTTTTTTTTCTTCTTCTTAGATTCTACTTTATTTGGTAAAACTCAGAAACTAACAACCAATTCACAGGCCCCCACCTCCTTCCCTCTGAAGAAAGAAGTTCCCAAAAGACAAAAAGGCTGTGGCTTGGGTATCACCCACCATTTCCAGGTTTCATACTTGGGCAACTCATGGCCTGATGGTCAGGCCTCCAGACCCAAAGCTCTCAGGCAATAGAGAAAGCTAAAGGAAGCTCTCACTTCAGAGACAATGAACCCATCTCGCCTCTCTTCCCCCTACTCACGGCCTCCCCGCAACCCCATCCTAAATAAAAAGATAGCAGAAGACAATGCATGAGTGTCATACAAACACACACACACACACACACACACATATACACAGCTTCCTTTCAGCCCAAGGGTTACAAAATCCCTCCCTGAAAGGACAACTGGCAACACCAATCAAGCTTCATGGTACAAAGTGATGGTTGGAATCCTCTGAGACTGGTAAACGTCCAGGGAGAAAATATTCCACCTTCACCCCATTCCCAGACCTCCCACATTTAAGAAGGTTGTAAAGCATCCAGAAGATGTCTGGAGATAACTGGCAATGGCGGGATGAAGCTCAAAGATAGGGCTGGGCTGAGGATCTATCCTAGGAAATGTTACCCTATAGCATGCTTGCTGAAACTATGGCATAAAGTGGGATTATCGAGGAAGAATGCTTCGCAGGAGAAGACAACTGTGGACCAAATCTTTGTTATCATGATACCTGAAATCTAATTTAAAAGGATACAAAATTGTCTAAAAGTCCTTGATATGCATATGCATCTGAATTTGCAATTACCCTGTCACTGTTTTCCTCCATTCTTACAGGTGATGGACATTGTTGTCAATGGCTCTATTAATCCACAGCCCTATATTGGTTGTAACTATGTGTCAGTGGCACAGATTAATTAATATTCCTAAATAATTTTGATATATTAATGTAAGATTTACTTCCAAATTATAATTAAATCAACAATTATTTTATTGCACACTTACTATGTGTAAGACATAGTCCTAGCACTCAATGGGTGTTGATCCCATTTGCTTCCCCCAAACGAAGTCAGAAGAGATTGGAGTCCCGAAACTTTCCTGTCGCCTATAGTATGAGGGAGGAAGTGTATGTGAAAGAAAGAGCATGTGCTTTGATTCAAAGCAACCTAGTTTCAATTTTCAGCTGTCACTCTTGAGTAATTTTGAGTTATTTACTCTCTGAGCCTCAGTTTCCCTATGTTCAAAACAGGGATCATAATACCTGCTTTACAGTTTTGAAGACTGGCACTACACATGTACAATGCCTGACACTTAGACTCTCAAAACTATAGAATAATTTTTTCAACATTACTGTAACTTTTCCAAGTTAATAAAAGAGAGCAAACGAAAGGGGGAAGCCGGTTAAACATGTTACAACTGAATGATTTGTTTTGCTTTGTTCAAATGCAAGCACTAAAAATCTCAGTGGTCAGGAACCGGCTTTAAAAGCAAAGTATTTTCGGGGCGCCTGGGTGGCTCAGTCGTTAAGCGTCTGCCTTCGGCTCAGGTCATGATCCCAGGGTCCTGGGATCGAGCCCCACATCGGGCTCCCTGCTCCGCGGGAAGCCTGCTTCTCCCTCTCCCGCTCCCCCTGCTTGTGTTCCCTCTCTCGCTGTGTCTCTCTCTGTCAAATAAATAAATAAAAATCTTTAAAAAAAAAAAAGCATTTTCTTGCACAGATTTCCATTGCATTGAGTCAGAATTCAGTGTTTGCAAACATGTTATCTCTAATAGTTTACAAAGTAAATATTGTGCACAATTTAGTTTGTGTTGGCATAAGCTTTGTAATCAACCACATACAGAGGTTCAATGACAAGTTGCGTTACCAACAAAAGAGTAGATATTTCTTCAGCTGTTTCTACAGGGTGGAGCAACCCATTCTTATGCAATTAATTATGGCTTGTGAGATTAAGGTGATTTGAGCTCCACACCCTTTGTTTATTGAGTCATATGTTTCATGGTGCTTTTTAGTCATTGAGTTTAAGCTGTTTTCCACGAACTGAAGCGAAGTTGGCGCTAAAGTCATTCCCATGGGAGCTTCATCCAAGCTAAAGCAGCACGTGCCGACTCTAGCCTTTGGTCTTTGTTTCTCGGCCTCCAGCTTACTTCCTGTTTCTCAGTACTTCTCTCTCCACACTCATAAGTCTTGACACATTAGTTCATCTCTGGTTGAGGAGAAGGATCAATCAGTTTGGAAATTATTCAGGCTTTTGGGTTTACCCTGGACTCCAACTCTGTCTCCCCTTGGCTCTGCCATTACTCAGGAGCCACTGACATTTACTGACGTCACAAATGCCAAACACCGCGCACTTGTGATTGCATGTCACCGGCACAGAGACCACACAAGGTGACACGTGAGTAAACTGAGTCTCAAAAATCAGCAAACGTCAAAGTGCCAATTTCCTCCAATTTGAAGTTTACCGCAGTAGTGGTTTCCAAATGTTGGACTCTGGACCAGTGCCAGTGAAAGTCAGTTTTCACCAGTATAGCAAAATGAACAAAGAAGAGCAATGTAGTAAAAAGATATCCTAAAGCTAAAGCTACGTCATTCATTTTTTGTTAGCCTGAGACAATCCTTCCTACTTCTAGCCTCTTAAATGCCCCTTCATTAAATGATAATGTTTGAGCATGGTCGGTTTTTGTATGATTAATGTGTTTATTCAACAAAATTGAAAGTTGGCAAGTCTCGGTCTGCCTCCAACAATCTCTTGATATGTTACTGGTCCCAGAACCACAGAAAACGATGCGCAGGTGGTACACTGCAAAATACCAGGAAGCGCCCTTCTATGAGTCTCTGAGTTGTGAAGAGCCCAAATAACATCAGGCCTCCCTGCTATGAAACCTAAATGTCTGCGAATCACTAACCCTCAGAGCATTCTCTTCACACTTATACCAGAAGGTTGGCAAAACAAATAGGAAAAATGAGAGACTATATTCTTGCTAAATGTAACTGTTTTTCAGCTATGTTAAGGCCTTAAATCTGAAACATGCTCAGAAGTTAACACATGCAACAAATATTTATAAATATAAATATTTATGAACCACCTATTTATGGCAGGCACCCTGAGAAGTGTCTGAAACATAAGCATGCATGCATGCTTTCCCCTCCAGAGGCACACAGCCTAGGAGATAACCTATTTAACTAGAAATATATTTCCTAGCATAACCTCATTGATATTCAAGACAGCCTGTGCGGCAGGTATTATTAATCCCATTTGTCAGACTAAGAAAGTCTCAGATGAATGACAATATGACCTCCACGCAAACAAGGGAGAAAACAGAAATTCACACTTAGCTCTTTTGGTTACCTCCGCAGTGCAAGTGTATGTGGTTGTGGGGAGGGAGGCACTGAAGAAGACAGTACCTGGGCCACGTGCCTAATAGTTACCAGATACTGTATTAGTACAAATCTATTGGCTTACACTGCAGCTGATAAATTCATGGAGGAAAAATAGTAAGTCACACAAATCATCTGCTGTTGGGACAGTTCTGATTCATTTCAGGGGCTCGCTACTCTCCTGGGCCTGAGCACTCAACCTCTGGTCACACCCTCAGTTTTAATAATATAGAGAATATGACGGGGAGGAATGCTACTGTTCTGACTCCCTCCACCCCTCTCCCCACCCAGAATGACTCCTCTTCTGTACACCACTGGGGATGGTACCCAGTTAAGGGAGCTTTACCATAGTAAGTGTCCAACATAGGGTCTTGGAAAGACAACAAAACAGTACAATTAGTTGTTAGTGTTGAGAACCTCATCAACTGGCAGAAGAAGGGAAAATAATTGCAAGGCATAGGTTCGATTTACTTATTCTTCTATCAAACTACCAAAATGTCAGCATTTTTGTGCTGAAAAAAAATTGAAAGTCATTAAGGAGAATGTTGTTAGTTCAGGTTCATTTCCAGGATTATATTCTGATCAAGAATCACGTTGTTTCCTATAAATAGAGCTATGTTCAGGCTGAAACACATAGGAAGGCAGAAAATGTTCACGAGCACTGAAATAATGGCTTCTCTGCGTGAAAGGATTAGTCTTTGACCATTTTCTACTGTTTTAAGGCCAGCACGGATGCCATCAACCTCAAGATTCCTGAATCCATATGTGGTGTGTTTTACTGTTGTGGCGGGGGTGGTAATCTTGGCGGTAACCACAGCTCTACTCATCTACTTTTTAGCTTTTGGTAAGTACTAGAAGACTAAAGGACCACTTTTCAAACCAAATAACTAAATACACCTTCAAATGAAAAGTTTGGCATTCTCTCTTTTATTACCACTTTTATTTTTTAATATAACATAATTGTATGTCTTATATATCCCTAAATATATGTTTGTGTCTATATTTTCCCTCAATCAGTACTTTTTTCTATTCTCTTTTTTTTTTTAGCATAATAAACCCTTATTACTTAGGCAAGAATTATTCTAGCCAAAGGGAAAAAAAATTCTCTTGATTCTTTTCTGACACTAGAATTTGTCTATTTTGTTTTCTCATTTAATATCATGATTTCCTTCTTCATATATTAACCTGATGAAATTGTAAAAGTGAAATACTGCAAAGAATTTTAAGTTTCAACATTAAAAATTTGAAAGTATTTGTTAATTCATGATCTTTCTCCTGATAAAACAGCCTTGGGAGAAAGATGAGGAGTAAAAACAAATTTTAAAAAGGATCTGTTATTTTTTCTCTTAGTATTATTATATCACAAAAATATGGGACACATGGAGAACAAACAATATAAAGAACACATGATACCCTGCTTACTCATAAACAACATTCCTTAATATCTCAGTGAACATTCTTTCAGTTGCTTTCATGTAGATAAATAAAATGTGTCAAATTCACTAGATAATATATGCTATAATCTGCTTTTTTCACTTAAAAATGCACTTTGGTATTATTTTATTTCAGCTATAATTCTGTTAAATCATTTAAATCCTACGTGTGGGTGTGTGTTTAGGTATATGGGTATGTATGGGTGTAGAGAGACAGAGAGAACATAATTTATTGTATGTTCTATTGTAAATAGGCAAAAATGCTTATTTATGTGAAAGTTGAAAAACTCTCAATGGCACAATAAAATTACCAACATTAAGAAAACCAGTAATAATGAATAATCTTTTCAGCCAAGCTAATTATAAAATTGTGGCTACATTTTGCCATCAAATCACCTGGAATCAACTACATCTAAGGTGATTACAGAGGCAAGAAACCTCAAGTTTATGATTAAATTAGTGAATTTTCACTCTTAATGGCACTGTATCGTCACACAAGTTGAGGAGTCTAGGTTTATCCTCTGCACCATTTATGGCCCTTGAAAGACTTATTCCTCTACCACAAAGGACTATACTACCCTTTCACCAGGATCTCTAACTTTCCTCTGATGGAGATACTTCTCTGCATAAATTATGCTTACGAGTGATCAAAAGAAAGCAGGGATTTTTCCTAAGACAGGTTAGGTTATTATGTCCATGTTCATAACGTTTCTAAGATGTGTACAGTGTGTTTTAGAAATATTTACTTTCTGGGCGCCTGGGTGGCTCAGTTGGTTGGGCGACTGCCTTCGGCTCAGGTCATGATCCTGGAGTCCCGGGATTGAGTCCCGCATCGGGCTCCCTGCTCGGCAGGGAGTCTGCTTCTCCCTCTCCCACTCCCCGTTTGTGTTCCCTCTCTCGCTGTGTCTTTCTCTGTCAAATAAATAGATAAAATCTTTAAAAAAAAAAAAGAAATATTTACTTTCTTCACCCCGCTGAATATGTCCTCTGGCAGACATTCTTTGGTAGAAACAATTCACACTGGACAACCAATTAGTTATCTTGTTCAAAGGCTTATTTTCTAGCTTATTCTAAAAAACTAACAAGTCACTGCGTTCTCTAAAATGATTATTATTTGAAACCATTCTTAAAACTATTCAGAATTACTCTGGGTTATTCTTTAGTGTTAAATGAATAATAGCATATTATAGACATTCATTAATACTTCTTGAATGAATAAATCTGCAATCATAAATCTCCCTAAAATATAGGAAAAATGAAAATTATGATACTTCTGAGCAGTTTAATTTCACAAATAATGCTGCTCTGATTTTCCTACATCCTTAACAATTTCAGATCTGTCATTTTTTTTAAAAACTGAAAGCAAAATAATTTTATCATAGTTACATTTATAGTAAGTTTGGGGTTTTCTTTAAGAGAAGCAATTTTTTTAATTGTGTAATATAGCATCCTATAATCCTGAATAAATTAAGGTTTAAAGTACTTAGTAGTGAGACTGATTCTCCTTTTCTTTGTTTTACAGATCAAAAGTCATACTTTTACCATAGCAGCTTTCAAATCCTAAATGTCAAATATAGCAATCAGTTAAACTCACCAGGTACACAGGAATATAGGACTTTGAGTGGAAGAATTGAATCTATGGTAAGTTAATATTTGTATTTGCTCTTTATTCCATCATAAAACAAATTTGATAATAAGTCTAATATTTTGTGATCTATTTGTAATTGCTAAATGTTCTACATATTTTTCCTCCTTGAATATTGAAAGGTGTGTTTCTTTGTGCTTTTTCCAAGTTAATTTGTTAGTATACTGGTTCTTCTTTACATTTTTTTAAGTCATGAGTGTAAAGTGCTAGAAGACTCTTGAGTAAATTCATATTTTATATGGTAATGACTTCAAAGGCTGGAAGTCTACTGTTTGTGCAAGTTGAGCATTTACTACTGCTCTCCTTGAGATTGCCTTCTTAAATCCTTTCCATTTTGCCTTCTTTCCTTTTTCTTACCCAACTAAACACACAGGTAGCAGGTGTTAAATGACATGTTTGCATGTCAATAATGACATAGTTTAGACAACATCCTACTCTGGTTCATTGATAGACAGAGAAAATAAGCAAAACAAGGTCAGGCTTTCACTTGAAGAGGCCCACCAGGAAACCTCACAAGTGGACCCTTTTGTATTCATTTATGACCATGGACCAGAGTCTGGCCTTTAGTCCGCACAGTCAGAGTTGACCAGTCTCAAGGTTGCTTACTTACCTTTTTAAAGAGTCCTAAGAATATAAATTAATCCAATGTCTCTAAAACGTCAGCACGTAACAGAATCACTTGACAGGCTTGTCAAAACCCAGATTTCTGGGCCCTGATGTCAGAGTCTCTGATTCAATAGGTCTGGGCTGGGCCCAAGAATTTGCATTTCTAAGTTCCCAGGTGATGCTGATGCTAATGGTCCAAGACCACACTTTGGGAACCACTAAGTTAATCTATAATGAGAGCTCTTATGGCTGGGAGACTAAATCATTGGCTCGTCTAACACATTTTTCCCTAGAGGCAAACTTCGCTAGAAGCCAAGTTATGAAACAACTGCTTAGTTTAATGGGATTAGAGCAAGGGAAGTTAGGTATATTTAAATGTTTAATGAGATCAGAATAAACAGCTGAATTAGTGATTTGGGAAGAGAATCTATGAGAGTTCCTATGATTTTCCTTGTTTTTGAGAACCTTGACAGTTTTGCAAAGTACTAGCCAGTCATTTTATAAAATCCCACAACTGGGCCTTTTTTGTTTGTTTGTTTTCTCTTGCTTAGAGTGGAGTTACAGGTTTTGGGGAGGGAGGAAGATCAAAGAGGAAAAGTATCATTTTCATTCCATCACATGAAGGGGGTTCATTACACTGTCAGTATGACTTAGCACTGTCGACTTGATCACCCAGCTGAAGCAGCATTTGTCAGGTTTCTACATCGTACAGTCATTCCCTCCCTTTTCCATACCATACTCTTTGGAAAAAAGATACTATGTCTAAGCCATGCATAAGGAGTAGAGGAGTGGGGAGCTATGCTTTGAATATTTGAAGAATATTTAAAATTCTTCTATTTGTTTATTCTCCCCATGTATTTATTCAACCACTTGCTTGTATCAATCTAGTGGTCTTTGCATTTTTAAGATTAATTTTTAGGCTGCACTCCAGAAGTGCTCCAGTTTACATTCTCACCAGCAGTACATAAGTCCACATAGGTATGCTTATTTCCCCACAGCATTAACACAGAGCATTGTAAATCATTTTAATTGTTGTTAATTCAGTAGGTAAGAAGTGACATCTCAATCTTATTTTGGTTTACATTTCCTTAATTACTAAGATTTAATCTGGTACTTCTTATATTAATAGGTCATTTTTATAACTTCATTTGTGAATTGCCTGATCACAACCTTACCCATTTTCTTACTGGAGCACTTGTCTATTTTATATGGATTCAAAGCAAACAAACAAACAAAAAAACAGTTGTCCTTATTAGAATATTAAAGTCTGCCTGTCATTCACATTGCATATATTTCTCTGATAATGTGATTTGACTGTCAATCTTGTTTATAATGTAAGGGTTTTTTAATGTTAAACATTTAATTTTTCATATAGCCAAACTATCAATCCTTTTTATGATTTCTCACTTTTGTGTCAGGTTAAAAATGGCTTTCTCCACTCTAAATACTCTTTAAAATATTCACCTTCATTTTCTTTTTATAATTTTATTATTTCAGTTTTTATAATTTTATCTTTTATTTGTCTATAATTTACTTTGCAGTAAGGTAGAGATCCAGGTTTATCCCCAAAATAGCTAGGTGGTGGTACCAAAAGAGTATGTTCAATAGTGCAATGGATTTATATGTCATGCCACCTTTATTATACACTAAATTCCTCCTTTTCTTTATTCTGTACTCTCCTTGTCCTCACTGATTGATCTTCGCCTGTACCAGTACCAAGCTATTTAGAGTGCTGTGGTTTTACAATATACTTACACATCTGGCAGAGAAAGAGTTCCCTTGAAATTCTTCTGATGTATGATTTCCACACTCTCATTTATTTATCCTTCTGTGAAAACACTTTGAACATTTAAAACGCTGTATGAATAATACTCTAATGCAGTGCTAATTTATGGTTTACAAGGCACTTTCTAACCCTCATTTCACAACAGCCACATGAATTAACAAATCATTTTTATAGATGGGTAAAGTAAAGGTTGTGAGATTAGGAGACATGTCAAACATCAGTCAAGTGGAGAGTGGTAGAACCAGCATTCAAACCAAGGGCTCGTAACTCCAAATCCAAGGATCATGCCATTTCCCAATGGTAACATGAGTACCATCATTATCCTTATCCCATAGACAATGTGTTATACTTAATGAGCAGAAGAATAGTCCCAGAACCTTCTGTTCTATTAGGCAATTCACGTCTCTTTTCTAGCTCTCAGTTTACTCATCAGTGAAATAAAATCATGGGACCAGATGATTTTTATACTACATTCTAAATCAAAAAGTCTATGATTTTGTGACTTTCGAGCATGATATTCATCCATCTGTTTTTCCTATCCTGCCCCCCTGGCCACTTCTCTGTGTCCTTACAGGATCACCCTCCTCTACACTGACATTCAATGTTGAAATTCCCCGAGGCTTTGACTTCCCTCTCCATGAGCATTACTTCAACCAATACTTATCTAATGACTCACTTGGTCTCGAGCCCAGACTTTTCTTCTGTACTTTGGAACTTTTCACCCAACTGCCAGCTTAATATCTCTACTTGGCTGTTTTTTGGGGTTTTTTTTATAAAGATTTTTATTTATTTATTTGAGAGAGAGAATGAGAGAGAGAGAGCACATGAGAGAGCACATGAGAGGGGGAGGGTCAGAGGGAGAAGCAGACCCCTCGCTGAGCAAGGAGCCCGATATGGGACTCGATTCCGGGACTCCAGGATCATGACCCGAGCCGAAGGCAGTAGCTTAACCAACTGAGCCACCCAGGCGCCCTGTTTTTTTTTTTTTAATCTTAAATTTATCATGTCCCAAAATCAAACTCATGATCTCCCCACACCATAGTAGACTTCTTCCAATAATCCTGTCCCCATTAACGTCAATGTCACTGACTCAGTTTTCCAAGCCAAAAACCCAGAATTCATCTTTGATCCACTGCCCTCTATCATTCCAAATATCCAGTCCATTACCAACTCCTGTAGGTTTTATGCCCTCTATTTCCCTCATCTCCATTCAATTCTCTTCATACCTAACACCATGCCCTTCCAAAGCCATCACCTCTACTCTGAAGTACTAAAATAGTACAAATAATTTGCATTATTTCTTCCCTAAAATTGAATATCCATATGCAGCAAAAGAAATTATTCTCAGGGTGCCTGGATGGCATAGTCAGTTAAGTGTCTGACTCTGGTTTTGGCTCAGGTCATGATCTCACGGTCTTGAGTTCAGGCACTAAATCATGCTCCGCACTCAGCAAGGACTCTGCTTGAGATTCTCTCTTCTTCTCCCTCTCACCCTCTCCACTGCGCTCTCGCTCTAAAATAAATAAATCTTTTTTTTAAAAAGAAATTATTCTCAAATTACAAATCTGACTATATTATCCCTTTGTCTAAAACACTTCAGCGACTTCCCATTATTTATGATAAAGACCAAATTCTTTACACACTAACAGGGTCTGGCCTTTCTCCCACCCTAGCCTCCTTGTTCTCCATGCTGCAGTTGCACTGGCCTCCTTCCATTCCTGAAACACAGCCTGTGTGTTCCCACCTTGGGACTTTGCACACACCATTCACTTCATCTGTGAGGCTTTTCCCTTCCTCTTCAACTAGCTAACTCTGATTCTTCCTAACAATCTCAACTTCATAAGCATTTCCTCTGAGAAACCTCTCTAATCTCATTGGTTGGATCAAATTCCTCTACTATATTTCCATACTTATCAGTTATAATTTTACTCCAATGTGGATAATAACTTGATTAGTGCTTGTCTGCCACCCTTAAATGTAAGCTCCTAAATGGCAAGGACTGTTTACTTTCTCTCACCATTGTACCCCAGTGCTTGATAGAAGGGGTGTGCAGTGCAAAAGGTGCTCAAAAACTGTTGTTGAATGAGTGACAAAAAAGAACAAGGTCATCTAGAAATAATGAAAGCACCTGTTTGCAAAATACATGGATCAAAACTATGAGTGCATTCTGATTGAATGGGTCTTTCTAAATAAAAGACTTCAGTCAGTATTCATACCTGGGATCAGCTGAAACTTCCCTTTGGTATCAGGGGTGATATGCAACAAATTCTGCAAACAATTGCCACTCTTTCCAAAATATACCTAGTTATAGTCCCACAAACAAAGTAGGACATAGGAAGAAAAAAAAAAAACCAGTATCAATTTGAGATTAATCTTATCACATCAATTTATACCAGCAGGGCTTCTGGGTAAAATTCATTTCAGATGCATCCATTCAACAAGCATTGATTGTTCCTTAATGCCTAAAAAAAGAATTTGGTACACACTTGACATTCAAATATTTTTTGAATGAATAAATAAATGATGCATTCTGTCTGTTGGTTCCCATGTCAAGTCTTAGGGAGACAAAATGAAGACATCACTGCAGTCAGGAGCTCACAGTGGTCTCCAAATGGGGTTGTGCATTCCAGGAAGGGGTTCACAATAATTAATTGTGAATACTCAAATGCTCAGATATCACTCCACATGTGTTTTTCCCATAACGAATACTTTTTAGAACTTTGTTACTATTTAACAAGGGCACTGACACTGGAACCCTTGTTCGATTTAAGTCAGCTGGTCACGCAATGTGTGAGAAATCTTGAGGGAAGGGGGGGCAGTAACACAGCAGAACTGACTAGGTTTTAGGGTATTTACCTGCTCTGAGTAGATTTCAGTGACGTGCAGTTTCAACTGGATTTAAAGATTATATTATCTAGTTTCCAAGTAAACTGAATCAACAAGGGAAACAGAAAATCATGCAAAACACAAATTTTAAAACCCGCAATTTGGAGATAACTCTAATATGCAAGGACAGTAATGAGCAAGTAAAAGAACAGTAACATAATGTCAGAACTGACACTTTCCTTCTCCTGACTAGAGCCAAATTACCAGATGAAGCAATACCTTTCTTAGAAGACACATACACACATGTACACACCCTGTCTCTTCAAGATGTAAGTGAAAGAAATAAGCCACATTTTAAATAAAACTCACAGCACAGAGAGGAGACTGAAAACCTATGTTTAGCAATGGGTCCATCATTAGGTGTTTGGATTTTCTTCTGTTTTACTAAAAATGAGGCATGTTATCTATAAAAGTGCTTAGACATGCACACATAAAAATTGGGGGAAAGGATTATCATGTTTGGTTGATTTTGAACACATTTCTTTAAAAACATATAAAATGAAACACATTTCATTTGGTTTGCAAGAATAATCAATTGACATCAGGGAAGATGGAAAGTCACTTGCTAAATTTCAACAAACCTTTGCACAATGGGTGGGAGGGACTGACAACTTCGTGTCATGATTTATTAAGTTCTGTCGGTGACGTACTTTATGCATTTGAGCCACATAATTGTGTAGAAACTTCTTCAGCACTTCAAACCAAGTATTTAAATTAAACTTAGAATCATAACTTTGAGTCATTTTATCACAAAGTGTTTCAAAAATTAAAAATTCTATCCAGTAACATTAACAGTGAAAATATTATTATTAAATATAAATGGAATAAAATTCCTAAATGTTTGTTCTGTAACTCAACCTTTTTAATTTCTAATTTTATCAATGTTTTATAATATATATTGCTAGCAGTACAGTATTACTACATGTATGTAATTTATAAATAAATATATATGTTTTGGCTACTCATGCACAAAATGTTTTACCCATAGGAGTGCATAATCAAAAATATTTGGAGACCATTGTGGTAACAGATCATATTGCCACATATTTTATCTTTTTCTTGAAAACTGAGCTTTCCAGACCTTCTGGTTAAACAGAAAAGAAAGTGGTAACTGGAGGGTGGTTGAAATCACAAAACAACGTTATTTCTATTATTCAGCTCATAAATAATATGAACAGAACTATAGCTACCAAGGAAGAAGACACTGAAAATAAGGTGCTTTGTTTTCATGATTAGCTAATAAGATCTTTTCTCTCTAAGGATGAAAATGTGTGATAATTACAAAAATTCTATATATAATTTTACCCTTTAATGACTGGTTTACTAACAAATTCAATGATTCATTTTGTTGGAATTTAAAAAATCCACATCTCACTTCAATTCTTATTAACGATGAATATTACTGAGGTATGAGGATTCTAGTCTATACTAGAATACTGAGATAGTATTGTTACCCTCAATCAGGAGGGAAATAGAAAATAGTTCTCTTTTATCATTGTTTACTTGATTTTTGTCCAAGGTAATGAAAGGGTCAATAGTGCAGATGACAAAATCAAATGAGTGTGAAACTTAACTTGTTTGACCCTTTGAACAGTAATAATTTTGAAGAAAGGGAAAAGGCCAAAAGGTTGACTGTAAAGCTCACTAAAAGTAGATGCATAGGGCGCCTGGGTGGCTCAGTTGGTTAAGCGACTGCCTTCGGCTCAGGTCATGATCCTGGAGTCCCTGGATCGAGTCCCGCATCAGGCTCCCTGCTCGGCAGGGAGCCTGCTTCTCCCTCTGACCCTCCTCCCTCTCATGTGCTCTCTCTCTCTCATTCTCTCTGTCTCAAATAAATAAATAAAGTCTTAAAAAAAAAAAAA
>NW_025408822.1:66543-82634 GCF_002201575.2 Neomonachus schauinslandi | reverse complement strand
ACCCTTGGGAAATGCCATTGAAGATGAAGGGAGGAGAGAAAGACAGAGCTTATCCTGCATGTTTTACAGGTCCAATGTAAAACAAAGGAGGAAAATGGAACATACGAAAAGGAAGAAAATATTTGTGTGTGTCTGTGTTGTTGTTGTTGTTTTCCTTTAATTAAAATATGAGTAAGACAAAAATTAGTGAGCATATTTAAGTTGAAAATGAGGGTGCAAAAGAAGGAATCTGGTTGGTTATCTTTCTGTCTCTTGCACCAGCAGCCCAGGGAATTGGGCTTCAAGCCGCAGTAGGACGGACTGGAGCAGGAGTAAGTCACGAAGGAGGGTCCGGGGCTGCTGTCTGCGTTGCTCCAGGACAAGTCACTAGGACTTAAACAATGATCTTCCACTGGGGCTCTTTAATTGTGGTGCTGTCGGTGGGCCTCTCATGGATGCGGACCTTTCTTGGGTGACTTCTGCAGTTACTTGTAAAATAAGGATTTCATGGCTAAACACCAACCTGAATCCTGGCTCTCTTCATTTTGATCAGTGTGATTTGGGGCAAATAAATCCATATCTTAGACTTTTACTTTATTTGCTCTCTAAGGCCTTGATACGACCAAACTTCCTCATGTGAGACATATTTGTGGGACTCAGTGTCAAAGAAGATGAGAAATGCTCTCTTCCAAAATTATTGAAAATGTCCAATTACAGCAGAGCATTAAGGCAAGTATAAGGCTCTTCTTAGTGCAGAGCCCTGTGGGCCTGCACAGGTCATCTGCTAGGCAAGCCTGCTCTGTACTTCCTTATCCCCTAGATAATCAGCCCTGAGCCCCTGGAGGATGGGATGGCTCAAGAGGACCCAAATTAAGCAAACATAAGTTGATGAGTGACTCTCCACCAAGGGCCTGGCAGGCCTCACCCCATGCATAGACCTGCTATGAACAGGTTAAGCAATGGTTTGGAACACACGCTCTGTTATGGATATATTTAAATACATCCAAAATCTAACAGCTTCATTTTTTTTCAATTTGAACCCTCAAGATTAAATGAGATAACAAATGTAGACTGCATGCCCCATTGTACAAACTAATCAGTATTTGTCCCCAATTTGTTCCTGGAATGCCCTGCAGGAGAATGGTAAGATTGCTTGTTACGGCGCAGACCCTCAAGTTCCACAGCAGAGCTGCTGAATCAAAAGCTCTATGGCTGCAACATGGGAACCTGCATTTTTACCAAGTATCCCAAAAGATTCTTATGGCACCAAAGCTTTCAAATGACTATGTAAACTCAATACCCATCAGCCCCTTCCCAATTACAAAGGTAATCTTACTACATAATTCCTGCTTGACTGAAGCCTAGCTATTACCAAAGATAGGTGAGTCTTAGCAATGACAACTTTTATTTCCTATAGCAATGACAATTATTGCAATAATTCTAACAACCTAAGCAATGGCTCACAAGCATTTTCTATGTGTCAAGTGCTTATTAGGATTCCATTTAATCCCATAATGACTTCTGAGGTGGGTATTGCCATCTCTTGTTATAGGAAAGAAAATTGATGCTCAGAGACATTAAAAGACTTGCAGCTAGCAAGAGGCAGTGCTGTGATAAAAGGCTGGCTTTTTGAGGGCCCAACATCCACAGCGTTCCAATACGCTAGGCTACCTTTCTAAGCAGGAAAAAAACTACGAATGTACATTTATAGGGTAAGTGTCCCCATAAATGTATTTTCTTTTTTTGTGATGTTGGTGCCTTGGCTTTCCTTGCAGTCAATTTGGAGTTTGGAGAAAGAACCCTCTGGAGGGCTAAAGGATCTCTTGCTCAGCAAGAGGTACTCAAAGGACGAGCATTATTGAACTGCACTGTTTTCTCCTGTCTGAACCTAATCCCAGCATGCCTAGTGAGACATCTGTCACTGCTTTTTTTAGTTAATAATTCTGGCTAAAAATATTGCAAAGATGACAAATGCAAGAGACAAAGAAAGAGATACATTTTAAAAACTCTGAATGGAAGTATGAGAAATAAAGCTCCATGAGGCAGCTAAGAAGTAAAACACCAAAGGAAGTTTTGTGTTATATCAGTTTCTCTCTTTACTAAATGAGCTATACAAAGAGAAGTGAATGAGCTATTTTTTTTTAAAAAATCGTTTTATTTTACTTGTTTAAGTTTTTAATACCAGTTGACATACAGTGTTAATTTTAGGTATACAATAAAGTGATTCAACACCTCCATAGAGCACCCTCTGCTCATCACGAGACGAGTGCTCCTTAATCCCCATCCCTTATTTAACCCATCCCCCCCCCCCCGCCTCCTCTCTGGTAACTATCAGTCTGCTCTCTATGGTTAAGGGTCTCTTTCTTGATTTGTCTCTTTCTCTTTTTTCCCCTTTGTTTTGTTTCCTAAATTCCACATATAAGTGAAATCATATGGTATTTGTCTTTCTCTGACTTATCTCACTTAGTATAATGCTCTCTAGCCCCATCCACATCATAGCAAATGGCAAGATTTCATTCTTTTTTTATGGCTGAATAATATTCCATGATATATAAATCAAACATATATACATCAGCATATATATATCAGCATGTATATATATATAAAACACCTCTTCTTTATCTATTCATTAGCTGATGGACACTTGGGCTGCTTCCATATCTTAACTATTGTAAATAATGCTGCTATAAAAATAGGGGTGCATGTGTCCCTTTGAATTAGTGTTTTTGTATTCTTTGGGTATATAAACAGCAGTATGATTGCTGGATCACAAGGTAGTTCTATTTTCAACTTTTTGAGGAACCTTCATACTGTTTTCCAGAGTGGCTGCCCCAGTTTGCATTCCTACCAATAGTGCATGAGGGTTCCTTTTTCTCCACATCCTCGCCAATACCTCTTGTTTCTTGTGTTGTTGATTTTAGCCATTCTGACAGGTGTGAGGTGATATCTCATTGTAGTTTGGATTTGTAAGTGATAATGAACATCTTTTCATGTGTCTGTTGGCCATCTGGATATCTTCTTTGGAGAAATGTCTGTTCATGTCTTCTGCCCATTTTTTAATTGGATTATTTGTTTTTTGGGTGATGGGTTTTATAAATTCTTTATATATTTTGGATACATTGAATACATACATACATTGGATACATATATATTTGGATACATTGGACATGTCATCAAACATGTCATTTGCAAATATCTTCTCTCATTCTGTAGGTTGACTTAGTTTTATTGATTGTTTCCTTTGCTGTGCAGAAGCTTTTTATTTTGATGTAGTCCCAATAGTTTATTTTTGCTTGAATGAGCTAATTTTTAATCCTTCCTTATTATATATATGGAGAACAAGGAATCAAGAAAGAGACTATGTACTGCTTGGTCTTCTTTTTATTTTAGCTTTCATTCCTTACTCTTCATTGTGTGCCACAAGGGGAGACAGAAATATGGAAATTTGACACAGATAACATGGATCAAACTCCAGAGTTCCAATTTACTCCTGCTTAATCAATTTGGGTTAGTAAGAATTGCTCAGCCTGCTTATTTGTATGCCTCATAATTATCATGCCTCACAAAATTTGATAGGCATTAGCAAAGAAATATAACACATAACAAGATTTAAAAACATAAACACCTATGTTTGAAGTAAATACCTGTTCTTAATTAGCATAAATTGGAGCTACATAACTGGCCAAAGTAAATTTACTTTGAACCTTTTGTTGTTGTTGTTTAGATTTTATTTATTTATTTGAGAGAGAGCCTGTGAGCAAGGGGAGTGGAGGGGGAAAGGGGGGAGGGGGAGAAGGGGGATGGGGGAACAGGGGAGGGGAGAGGAGGAGGAGGGGGGAAGCCGACTCCCCACTGAGCAGGGAGCCCCAGGCTGTGGGGGGTGGGACTCGATCCCAGGACCCCTGGATCATGATCTGAGCCAAAGGCAGATGCTTAAGTGACTGAGCCACCCAGGTGCCCCTGAACCTTTCTTAATTAAAGAAAGCTTGTGAGTGTTGTTCTCTCTATTGTGTCTTCGGTCTGGATTTTCTCCTTCTGCATAAGACTGTATGATCAGTGGTGTGCCAGTAGATGTTTAACAACCAGCTCTTCAGAGACAGGAAAAAATATATATATTTGTAGCATTTGATTTCCATGCTATAAAAACTCCCATATGGCTAATTAGCTCAAAATTTTACCATGAATGGATTTAAAATTTTGTGATGTTTTGTCTTTATTGAGATGATCATATATTTTTTTCTCCCTTATTTTGTATATATAGTAAATTGCATTAATTGACTTTAAATGACTTGGATCCTTGGGATAAATTTGACCTGACCTTGATGCATTTTCCTGCTTACATGTTGCTGAAATTGATTTGCACATATTTGTCAAGGATTTTTATATCTGTGATCAAAAGGGATAGTGATCTATAGTCTTCTACTCCTGTTATGTATTTTTCTGGATTTAGTATCAAAGTAATGCTGGTCTTATGAGTTAAAAAGTATTTCTTTTTCCACTAATTTCTAAATAAGTCACTGTAATATTCTTTCTATAAATGTTTGATTTAATTCACCTGTGAAGTAATCTCTGCTTATGTTTCTTTGGGGAAACTTAACTACCTATTTATTTTACTAGATTCAATAGATACAGAGGAACTCAGATACTCTATTTTTACATCAGTTTTGGTAATTTGTGTCTTTCAAAAAATTTATCTGTTTCATCTAAATTGAAGGATTTCTTGGCCTAAGACTTTTTTCAAATATTCTCATATTACCCATGTAATTCTCATGGGAATTGAAGAGCACTCCATTTTTATTCCTGATATTGTTAATTTTTTTGAAGTGTAATTTTGCTGGCTAAACAACTCTAGATTGTTGGTGTTTTTACTTTCAATATTTTTTAAATGTCAATTCATTGACTCTAGTTTCCAGTGTTTCTGATAGAAAGTCAGCTGTTGCTTTTGATTATACCACTATACTGAAGCTGTTTTAAATTAAAAAAAAACTAATTTAAATTTTTTTTTTTAGATTTTATTTATTTCAGAGAGAGAGACAGAGATAGTGAGAGAGAGCACAAGTGGGGAGGAGAGCAAGAAAGAGACTCCCTGCTGAGCAGGGAGTCTGATGTGGGACTTGATCCCAGGACCCTGGGATCATGACCTGAGCTGAAGGCAGACGCTTAATGACTGAGCCACCCAAGTGCCCTAAAAAAAAACCCTAATTTTAAATAAGTCTTCTTACTGTAGACTATAATGTTACATAGAAAAAGCACTAGAATCAACAATGAGCTATTACTACTAATAACTGAGTTCAGTAACTTTTCCAGATATATGACCAGCTTAAAGAAACAACAACAACACAAAAATAACCCCAAAACAAAACCAAAAAACCCCAAGACCAAAACCAAAATCAAAACAAAACCTTGATCTAAACCTCACACCTCCCATAAAAATTAACTCAAGATAAACCATGGACTTAAAATGTAAATTATAAAAGTTCTAAAGAAGAATATAGGAAAAAAAATATTCAAGCCTTAGAACTAGGCAAAGAGTTTTTAGACTTGACACCAAAAGCATGATCCATAAAAAAAATAATAATAATAAATTGTACCTCATCAAAATTTTAAACTTTTGCTCTGTGAATGATACTGTGAAAAGGATGCAAAGACAAATAGCAGACTGGGAGAAAATATCTCTGAGTCACATACCCGGCAGAGATCTAATATCCAAAATGTATTAAATTCTCCAAATCCAACATTAAGAAGACAAACAATCTAATTAGAAAATGGGCAAAAGACCATAAACAGTCATTTCACCAAAGAGGATATGCAGATGCCAAATAAGCTAGTGAAAAGATGTTCAACATCATTAACGATTAGAAAAATTAAAGTTAAAACTGCAATGAGATATCACAACCTATTTATCAAAATGGCTAAAATAAAAAATAGTAATGATACCAAAAGGTGGCAAGGATGTGGAGAAATTGCATTACTCATATATTGCAAGAGCGAATGTAGTGTCCATGCTGAACACTAGTTGGGCAATTATTTTCAAGACTAGAAATGGATTAACTATAAGACCCAGCAGTTGTACTCTTGGACATTTATTCCATAGAAATTAAGTCTGTTTTCATACAGGCCCTTGTACACAAATGTTTATAGCAGTTTTATTAATAAAAGCCCCAGACTGGAAACTCTCCAAAAGTCAAAACAAAACAAAACAAAACAAAATAAAATAAAATAAAATAAAAAATAAAAAACCTGTGGGGAAAAAATTTGGTTACTTTTCAGAATTTCATTTTATCTTTGGTTTTCAGTGGTTTAATTAGGATGCTCAAGGTGAAATTCTCTTCTAATTTATTTTGATTGGGGCTCATTAAGTTTCTTATATATGAGGGCCAATGTTCTTCACCAGTTTTGGAAAGTCTCAGCAATTGCTTTCTTAAAAATATCATCTGCTTCATTCTCTCTCTTTCCAATATTCTGGCAATTCAATTAATTGTATATTAAACCATTCTCTGTTATCCTATTGTCTTCTTCTTCATTATTTTCCAAATCTGTCTTCAGTTTGGATAGTTTATAGTGGACTCTTTTTTTTTTTTTGAGTTTCACCAATTGTATTTTATTGCTTCTATTTTGCACATCCAATAAATTCTTAACAACAGATATTAATTTTTCAGCTGTAGAATTTCTACACATTTATTTATTTATAAGCAACAGACTTTATTTTAGGGGGAAGTTTTAGATTTACATAAAACTTAGAGAGTAAATATGTTTTTGGTCTTGTTTTGTTTTCTGTTTTTTTTTTTTTTTATGAGAGTGGGGGAGAGACAGAAAGAGGGGGAGAGGGAGAGGGAGAGAGAGAATCTTAAGCAGGCTCCATGCCCAATGCAGAGCCCAATGTGGGGCTCAATCTCACAACCTGAGATCATGACCTGAGCCAAAATCAAGAGTCAGATGCTTAACTGGCTGAGCCACCCAGGTGCCCCTGCAAATAGGGTTTTTATATGCCCTAGGAGCCTACTCTCTAGTTTCCCTCTTATTAACATTTGTGTGGTCATTTGTTACAATTAATGAACCAATATTTATGCATCATTAGCTAAAATTCTATAGTTTATATCAGGGTTCACTCCTTGTGTTATATATCCTATAGGCTAACAAATATAAAATAAGATGCACCAATCATCACAGTAGCACACAGAATAGTTTCATTGTACTAAAAATTCCCTGTGCTCACCTATTTATCCCTCTCTTCCTCCTCCAGAAGCCCTGACAACTACTGATCTTTTATGTCTGTATAGTCTTTCTTTTTCCAAAATGTCATATAACTGGAATCATATGGTATGTAGTCTTTCAGATTGGCTTCTTTAACTTAGCAATACGCCTTTGAACTTCCTCCATGTCTTTTCATGGATTGATAGCTCATTTTGCTTTATTACTGAATAACATCTCATTGTATGGCTATACTACAGTTCATTTATCCATTCACTTATTTTACTGAAAAACGTTTTTACTTTTTCCAGTATTGATCAGTTACAAATAAAGCTGCTAATCTAAAACCAAAAAGATAAATAAACAAACAAAAAGTAGAATCAGACCTATCAATACAGAGAACAAACTGATGGTTGCCAGAGGGAAGGGGGTTGAGGGATCGGCAAAGTGGGTGAAGGGGAGTGGGAGATATGGACTTCCAGTTATGGAATGAATAAGTCATGAGAATAAAAGGTACAACATAAGGAATATAGTCAATGATATTGTAATAGTGTTGCATGGTAACAGACCATAGCTACACCGGTGGCAAGCACAGCATTACATACAGAGGTGCTGAATCACCTTTATACACCTGAAACTAATGTTTATGTGTCAACTGTACTTAAATTAAGATAAATAAATCTATAAATATTCATGTGCATGTTTTTATGTGAATGTAGGTTTTCAACTAATTTGGTTAAATACCAAGGAGCACGATTACTGGGTCATGTGGTAAAGGTATGTTTAGTTAGTTAGAAGCAGCCAAACAGACTTCCAAAGAGCTATACCATATTGAATCTCCACTTTTTTCTTTTTTTCAATTTTATTTTATTTTATTATCTTATATTGGTCCCTATACAGTACATCATTAGTTTTTGATGTAGTGTTCCGTGATTCATTGTTTTCATATAACATCCAGTGCTCCATGCAATACGTGCCCTCCTTAATACCCATCAAAGACCTCAATGTGAGACAGGAATCCATCAAAATCCTAGGGGAGAACATAGGCAGTAACCTCTTCAACATCGGCAGCGTCCCCACTTTCAAAGTTCCTGTTGTTCCACATCTTTGCTAGCATTTGGTGCTGTCAGTGTTTTGGATTTGGGCCATTTTAATAGGTATGTAGTGATTTCTCATTGTTCTTTTAATCTTCAATTTCCTAATAACGTATGATATGAGGGACTTTTTTCATATGTTTGTTTTCCTTCTGCATATCTTATTTGGTGATGTTTCTATTAAGGTCTTTGGCCCATTTTTTTAATCTGGTTGTTTGTTTTCTTATTGTTGAGATTTAAAGATGTGTGCATATTTTGGATAACAGTCCTTTATCAGGTATGTGTTCTGCAAATATTTTCTCCTAGTCAGTGGCTTGTTTTTTATTTTCTTATAACCATATCTTTTGAAGAGCAGATGCTTTAAATTTTAATGAAGTCCAATTTATTAATTTTGGTGTTGTGTCTAAGACTATTATTGCCAAAACTGAGGTTATCTAGATTTTCTCATATATTATTTCCCAGGAATTCTATGGTTTGCATTTTACATTTAGGTCTATGATTCTTCTTGAGGTAACTTTCATGAAAAGTGTAAGGTCCGTATCTAGATTAAATTTTCCTGCACTTCGATGTACAGTTTTCCAACATCATTTGTTTAAAAGACTATCCTTTCTCAGGGCACCTGGGTGACTCAGTCATTAAGTGTCTGCCTTTGGCTAGGTCATGATCCCGGGTCCTGGGATCGAGCCCCACATCGGGCTCCCTGCTCGGCGGGAAGCCTGCTTCTCCCTCTCCCACTCCCCCTGCTTGTGTTCCCTCTCTTGCTGTCTCTCTCTGTCAAAAAAATAAATAAAATCTTAAAAAAAAAAAAAAAAGACTATCCTTTCTCTATTGAATTGCCTTTGCTCCTTTTACAAAAATCAATTGATTATATTTGATCCATTTCTGGGCTATCTGTTTTGAACTATTCCTCTCTTCTTTTTCATATATTTATATGTATGGTATACAATATCATACATATATTACATGTATACATATGTAATTCATATTTCTAAATATTTACTTTTCTGTTTCATTTTTCTCTGCTGAAATTCTCCATCATCTAACCAATTTTTGTCCATTTTTTCTTATAATTTCTTTACCAGATTTATAATGCTTATTTCCAATACATTGTTTTTAAATTGTAATGTCAGAATCTGTGTGGGTCTACTTTTATTGTATATTTTTACTTTTGCTGCTGTGTCATATTTTCAAACCTCTTATGTGTTTCATACATTTTTGTTGTATTCTGGACATTGGGTTTAAGCAAAAACAATGGAGACTGAAGTTAATATTATTTTTTCACCAAATAGGGCATGCAAATTCTACTGTCAGGAAGCTAAGGAGAGAGAATGCTCCCTTTGATTTTTTCAGGTATTGAGCTGGATTTGAACTGTGTGTAACTTTAATTAATTTCAATTCTTATTTGGCTTTTAAAATATTCATTATGGACCTTTTTTTTTTAAATTTTTATTTTAGGACTCTTCCTCTTGAAGTTTTTTGGGATATAAATACTTCATGGCTATGAGAGATTTCCTTCTTGTAGCACACGCTCACCTCCCTGCCCGCTTTCCTGCAATGCCAGGTAGAAGGCCAGAACAGCAGACAAGCAGGAAGGACTAGATCTATATTTAGGGAGCTTCCAGATTCCTCTCATCATACATGGCCATTACAACTCTGAAGCTTTCTTCTTACCCTAGCAATGTCCTGGGAAACACAACCCATAATCACAGTGCTCTAAGCACTTAAATGTATATTGACTCATTTAATATTAATGATATCACTGTGTGAGATGTACTCTTTTGTTCCCACTTAGGAAATGAAAAAACTGAGGCAAAGCGGTGTTTGAAAAAAAGCCAACCTTGCCCAAGGTCACACAGCTAGTAAGTGGCTCACATGAAATTCAAGTTCGCAATCAGTGGAATGAGCTTGCATTCACAACTACCCTTAGAAAATTGCTTTCTGTGGCTTGGGTACTATAGTTATCAGTAAAAGGTATCTTATACATATCTCAATCTATCTTTGCTCCTTTGAGACCCTCACGTATAGTTGTTTCTCTTCTAAACAACTGTTTGAATAAAGAAGTCCATGCCTGGTGGCGCCTGGGTGGCTCAGTCGGTTAAGCATCTGTCTTTGGCTCAGTTCATGATCTCGGGATCCTGGGATTGAACCCTATGTCGGGCTCTCTGCTCAGTGGGGAATCTGCTTCTCCCTCTCCCTCTTCCTCTGTGTTCTCCCACCCTTTCTCTCTCAAATAAATAAAATCTTAAAAAAAAAGAAGTTCATGTCTGTTCCATTTCTGTGCCTTTTCAGATCATCCCATGTATCATACCCTATACCGTTCTGCTAACATCAGTTGATTGGCTTATGCTTTCTTCTGATCATCATCTGCTCTTCATGTATGCTTGCTTCCTGTCTCCACCTGGCTTTGAGCTCTCCTGTCTTAGCCTTGTGCTTGTACTTTGGACAGAGGGAGGATCTGGCTGTTCATTATCCCATGACCCATCTCACAGAGCCTCCATCACTTGCTGCTCCTGATCAACGGAATGCTCTTTCCCTGGCCCTGGGATCCCACATAGGCTTTGCCCCTTCCAGGATTTTTCATCAGAGGAATTTAGATGAAAACAGGAATATAGCAGTAATAGCTTAGATCTATTCCTTATTAGACATTTGGGTGTGAATCACTTGCTGATAAATATTATTCTGAGTGGAGAACCAACTATAGTGGGTTATTAAATTTTGTATTTTGTGTTTCCATACAAAACTATTCAACTATAAATGGAGCTAAAGCTAAATTCAAAAACCCAGAGGTTAGAAAATGTAGGTTAGATAATGTAGATAATAGTATTTCATGTCTCAGGCTTTGGACAAGATTGAGGATGAAATAATTCAAATTGAAGATTGAGGATGAAATAATTCCAAGTGTCACCTCATACCAAGCAAAGAGCCACTGTTCACACAACAAGTGGATATTCCACCAACATTCATTTGTATGAATGTGAAAGACAATCTCTGGCATTTAGAGAACAACTATTCACATTCCTAGCTCTCATTTTCATGGCTGAGGTTAGTAAAAGAATGGAAAATATCACACTATCAGTTATTTTTCAAGAGTACAAGAATGTGCCTCTAATATCTTGTGTTCTTAGGAGCACATTTTCCTTAAGATGAAAAATGACAATTCAACATGATTGTTCTCTCCACAGAGCTGAGAACAAAGTCCACAGAGAAACATACTAATTTTCTAGCCAATGAGTATTTTGCTGCTTAAATAATCTGTTTTAGTTGTAGAGAAAATACATTCAGAAATGAAGTAACCATCCCGCTAATGACAACTGCAGCCCACCCTCATTCCTGCATTTAGTGAAGGCCTGTCAGGCTGTCTTTTCTTTTGAAGTTCCACAGAGAGTCACATTAAGGCGGTGAATGCTTCCATTTCAGGTTCCATTTAGGCCACCCTATTAACTTTCTGTTAAAAGCTTTTTCTTTTTCTTTTTTCCCCCCCATTTGAACATTTTCTTGTAAAATCTCTGGCCGGAAGAAAAATTCCTTTCAGAAAACTTTGACTGAAATATAGAAGCAGTTTTTAAGTTACAAGCCTTTGAAAAGAAGTGTAGGTTCTTTAGCTCTAAAAAAAATTCAGTTCTATCTTTTATTTTGTATAGTCTTAAATATAATCTGATATAAAACTCCAAATCTGCATTAATTTTATTGTACCTACTTGAAGAGCAGTGGGTAACATTTTTGGTGAAATTTAACTTATTACTTTTTTAGTTGAAATTCCTGAGCACTGCAACCCTGGAGTGATGCTATTCACAGCTTTATCCTATACTTGCAGGAATAAAAATGGCAGAATAGTTATCCTGAACCAATTCCCTAGTTGTCCCCTGTGCAACATTTGTAAAGAAATCACTTGGCATCGCATAGAGGCCCGCTAATGGCTTAAATTATGATTAGCTAGAACAGCCAGTAAAGGGGTAATTCAAGGATGCCTATTAGGACCTTCTGCTCCTAAATACCAAGTGTGCTATTTCTTATTATTAATTTCTTATTATTATAACTTAAGCCCTTTTCATGCTGAGGATTTCAGAGAGGTTTTTGCAGTCATTTGTGGATGTTCAGACCCCTGGGAAGTACTCACTATTAAGAATTAAGATCACATTAACGAGAATCCTATAAGAGTGATAGATTAGTCCTGTTTTGAGAAGCTTGGTATAACTGAGATTAAGTTCATTTAAGTCTTGATGATGAAATATTCAAACAAACTCTGTTCACGGGGAAACCACACTATCCAGACAACATGGACGGATTGGTCAGAGAGTGGTGGAGATGGATTTACAAATGAGGCAAGGCATCCTATAAACCAGCTAAGAAACCTGTGTTCATCCATAGTCCTTAAGCAGTGATGGAAGTGTCTATGGAGGAAAATGATGACATATTTGAACTTGGAAAATGCATTCCAGCCAGGAAAAATCAGGGAGGGTAGATCAGAAGGAACAATCATGGGAGAAAGAAAACCCATCAAGAAATTTGTAATCTGAATGAGGGATAATGAAAGGGTTACAGCAGTGTCTGAGAGGGAAAGGAACGGAGTTAATATGCTTTGGGAATAATATGATGTGGTCAAAGATGATTTGAAGATTTTATATGGGTAGAAGAGGAAATTGCAGACATAATTTTCAGTATGTTTATTGAGCAGTAATATAAGGTGCTGTAGAATTCTGTACTTATCTTTCATATCAAATTGATTTGTCATATCAAACTTGATTTGTCCTTCAGGTTACTAGATCTTAAACACTTTGTTTTTTAGACATGAATATCTGGACACTTCCTAGAACTTATCCATGAATGTAGACTTTTGTTCCTGTGACTCCTAAATTGTATGTGTTGGAAGAGATGATAACATAGGACAGATAAAAGACAGGTTTTCAGAAACTGCTTATTGAATAGATTGACCAGGAAGTAATAATAATAACAATCATCATCACCATGCTGGCAATGCCTTTATTATACAGTTTACAGAACACATCTCACACGCATTACCTCGTGTGATTGTATGTGAGCCAGGTAATTCTGTAGTTAGGATAACTTCAGGATAGTTAAGGAACATTTTCAACATAGGATGTTGAGACAATGCTGGCTCCACCTTGGCCCTCCCTCTTGCTCATGCCTGCCCAAGGACCTCTCTGGGGGCCACCTGTTCTGAGCCTCATGGAGGTGAATGTATGCTCTGACTGAAGTGTGGGAAAGCTTGTTCTGATCTTCCCTAAGGTAGTGCACAGATGGCACCACTTTAGATAACTACCCTGTGACCTCACCACCATGCCCTTTGCTCCATAAAAGCTGGGGATTAAGGCCGGGACTTGGCAGAGAATGGGGGTGCAGAATAGCCGTGTAGCTGCGTGGATCATTCACCAGCCCAATTCCCCCTTGTCAGTAAGTTACTCTGAATAAAACTCTGTGTAAACAGTATGGGATGGTTTCCATCCTTTTTTGGTCTTAAAGTGCCTCTCAGTATGAAGGTTACTTACTGTCTTCCAACTTTTAACACCCAAGGTCACAGAGCCTGCAAATCTAAGGGGTGAGATGAGAATCACATTTTCCTGGTTTCCATTATACCAACTACCTCACCAACTAATGTTGAAACTGATACTGGGGATTCAGTAATCTTCCCAGCATATTTCAGCATCAACTGGATAGTCTAGCATTGTTTGGGGTATTTCTCATTGAACATTTTTATACAGTATTTCTTACTAACGGCCTGTGTTTCATGCTACTTCTCTAGAAATGTTACCCCTTATAGTTGTAATAGCAACAGTCAACTTGCCTTTGTTTTTTATTTTCCATTAATCTAACTTAGGTGAATTTGATATTATCAATTAATTTCACAGAACTATTTCCACTGTCTCCATGGATTCCCAGATAGCAAGTTTATAATCCCCATAATCATATACTGACATTTCTTTGTCACAATATCAACGAATCTTATGAAAATTATAGTACTATAAAAAATACACCCCTAAAAGCTAAGTTTATTTGCAAACACATTGAGATGAGTAAAAATGAGCAGTGACATAATAGTTCAACCTAAAATTATTTTAAACAGTATAATAGTGATGCTCACTATCATGGAACTTCAAAGGGAAGAACAATTAAGGATGAATAGGTTAATTGGAAATGACAATTTGATTTAAAAAAAGGAGCAAGTTTATCACGTAGATAAAAAAGGGAAGGGCATTGCAGGCGAGGAAAAGATGATGACAAAGGTACATTCGACATGAAACGGCTTAGCAACTGTGGAAGCCACTTATAGTTGATTATACCTGAAGTAGATGGTATGAAGAGAGGCAAGGTAGGAATTGAGACTATAGATCTGGCTGTCCAATATAGTAGGGTCTAGTGCCATATGTTTGTTCAGATGAAATAAAATTAAAAATTCCTTTTTTCAGCCACATTAGCCACATCCCAAATGCTCAGTGGCCATTTGGCTAGTTGCTACCATATTGGATAGCATAGCAATAGAACATTTCCATTACTGTAGAAAGATCTTTGGTACATCTCTGATAATGGACAATGGCCAAGTGACAGCTTTGTAAGCCCATAAATAGTGTGAATGGAGACTGAAGGGATAGCAAATAAGAGATGTGAATTTCTGAACCACCTCATCAGTCCCATCTTAAACATACTATTTTATCTCCCTCATATTTATACAGCTTTACTTAAGCTACTGTGTATATTTTTATAGCACTGGAGTTTTAATTTTAACATAGATACAGTTGTAAAAATCATAGTCAACACACACAAAACCCACAGAAAACATAATTTCTTACCAAAATTATTTACAAAAACACAAGTGCACAAGTTTCCAGAGGAGCAAAATTAATTGATTAATATCATATAATTAGTAACTGAGGCCATCAGATGAAGACTTTGTTTTCTCCCTCACAATGAGGACCTGGGTGCACAAGATCATAAAGTATCCTTGGACCGGGATTTTGAAATTTAAAGGCTCTGACAAACTTCAACTGCCTTTGTCCTCATTTCCAGGATGTTGTGGCATTCAACAATAATAATGTGGTTAAATCCCAACATCATTCACCTCAAATAATTAGATTACGTGAATCCCGAAAACCTGATGCCTGGTTCCGGAATGAGGAACACAAGGCACAGTCCTATGAATCGGGGTGTTTGCCGTAGGCTCTGGGAAAGTTTTATTTTCTCTCTTATAAAAGAACCACAAGACAAAAGTGACTAATTTTTTCCAGTAGACATGCCTGGATGCACCTCCCGGAACTTCTACACCCTGAGGATGCAGCCAACACAGGTGAATATGGCAGAAGAGCAGAGCTGGAAGCCTTCCCTTCCTTCCACTTCTGGAGCCACCTGCCTCATTCAGTGACATAATAAAGACTCTACTTTTGTTTATAATCAACAATTATAATTAACCTAATTTTGTGTACTTAAGAAGAGACACAGTACTCTAGATTGTTTTCCCCTGGGGACGCATGTATCTTTAACCACACATAGCGTATAAGCCAAAGGGGAAGAAGACGTTCCAGTTAAGAAAATTGGTATGCGCAAAGGCATAGAGGTCAGGAAGCTTAGTATATTCAAAGAATGCTCAGGGTTCATTAGTTTTCAGGGATGAATAATGATGGCGGAGTCATAGTAGGTAAAGACAAGCGGGCAAGGAGCGAAGGAAAAATAAATTCTGAAAGCCCTTGCTTGGCATACCAAGGACTGTATTTTTGGGTTTTTTTAATCTTTTATTTTATTTATTTAATTAATTAATTATTTTTTTAAAATTTTATTTATTTATTTGACAGAGAGAGAAAGACAGAGATAGAGGGA
>NW_025408822.1:66248-66533 GCF_002201575.2 Neomonachus schauinslandi | reverse complement strand
ATTTTATTTATTTATTTGACAGAGAGAGAAAGACAGAGATAGAGGGAGCACAAGCAGAGGGAGTGGGAGAGGGAGAAGCAAGCTTCTGGCTGAGCAGGGAGCCCGATGCGGGGCTCGATCCCAGAACCCTGGGATCATGACCTGAGCCGAAGGCAGACGCTTAACGACTGAGCCACCCAGGCGCCCCTGGTTTTGTTTTTATTAAAGATTTTATTTATTTGGGGCAGCTGGGTGGAGCCTGGGTGGCTCAGTTGGTTAGTGGCTGCTTTCGGCTCAGATCATGAT
>NW_025408822.1:66012-66238 GCF_002201575.2 Neomonachus schauinslandi | reverse complement strand
CTGGGTGGCTCAGTTGGTTAGTGGCTGCTTTCGGCTCAGATCATGATCCCAGGGTCCTGGAATTAGGCCCTGCATTGGGCTCCCTGCTCAGTGGAGAGTCTGCTTCTCCCTCTCCCTCTGCCCCTCCCTCCAGCCCGTGCTCTCTCTCTTGCACGAGCACTCTGCTCCTTCTCTCTCTCTCAAATAAATAAATAAAATCTTAAGAAAATGATTGAGCAAGGAGACA
>NW_025408822.1:39852-66002 GCF_002201575.2 Neomonachus schauinslandi | reverse complement strand
TGATTGAGCAAGGAGACAGGAGACAGGGCTCAACCCCAGGACCCTGGGATCATGACCTGAGCCAAAGGCAGACGCTTAAGGAACCCCAGAGGTGGTGATTTGTAAAATAAGTGGGAGAAGGACAGTTAAATCCCAAACCGCTTCTGCAAAGGTCAGTTTGCCAAAAGCATATCTTTGCAATTCCCAAAAAGGGTTAGACATTCAAAAGCTCCTCACAAGAGAAACTGTAATGGTAAAATAAAAGGCTAGATGGACCTATTATCTTGGCTAGAAAAGATCCCAGGATTAACTCAGTCCTCTTTTAGTTCATGACTTCCAACTTTAGAAAGGACCCTGACAAAACCACAGGCAAGGAACACACACAGTATCCCCGAAATGTAGGTATTGAGACGAGAGTAAAAAGATCTAATTCATTTGAAAAATTATTCCTGCTTGCATGTGGGTACAATTCTAGCTTTTAGACACATTTTCACAGTATAAGGAAAACGCTGGCCTCTGTCTATGCTTTAAGCAGGAAGTGTTCCTGCCTCTTGCATTCATGCTATTACTTAGTCATCACTAATACGGGTATGGGTTTTAAAAAGCACTTTCAGTCTTGCTGTGCTAATAATTTTGTTGTTTGTGAACAATGGAGTGAATTTTTCAGACAGTACATTTGAAGCTTAAGAGATACAGGCTTTGGCTATGAAGCCAAGGATTTTCTTAGAAAAGCTCAGGCTCATTAGCACCTAAATACTACCTGTTCAGTAGCTTTTATGTACTCAGCATTATGTAAGATGCCATGGCGGGGGTGGACACCAGAATAGATTTAAAGTCTACTGAGTGGGATAGTGGCCCCACCCCCAAATTCATGTCCACTAGGAGCCCCAGATTGTGACATTATTTGGAAATAGGGCTTTTGCAGATATAATTAGTTAAGTTAAAATGTGGTCATACTACAGTCCTAAATATCCAATTACAGGCATCTTTATAAGAGAAAGGAGAGAGACTTGGAAACAGAAATCCAGAGGATACACCCAAGGGAGAAGGCCATGTGAAGACAGAAACAGAGGCTGGAGTGATGCAGCTACAAACTATGTCAAGAATGTCAAGAATTCCTGGTGATCACCAGAAGCTAGGAGGGAGGCTTGGAACAGATTCTCCCTCGGAACCTCCAGATGGAACCAACCCTGCTGACATCTTGATTTTGGATTTCTGGCCCCTGAATTGTCATAGGATAAACTTCCATTGTTTTAAGCCACCCAGTTTATAGTCATTTGTTAGGTTAGCCTCAGGAAACTGGTACAGAAAGTAAACCAGGATCTGCAGGATTCATGTTGTAGGCCCTCACGTTTATGTTAGACATTCCATTGTCTACTGAATACTCACAGGGAGTTCTACTCTTGCTTCAAGATGAAAGGACCAAGACTTAAAGAGGTTAATGATGTCACTCTGTTAGCAAAGATGGTCAGAACCTTTGTTTCGTCTGTTACGTTCATCCCCTTAAATGCCCTGCACATAAATTTATTCATCTTACAAATGCTGATGGTTTGGGGTTGTTCAGAGAACAGCTCAAGGAGGGCTGGGGTACGAAAGGACATCTTCCTTAAGGAATGGAGCTAAGTGGGGGTCTTTGAAATTTCAGTAGAATTTGTATTGAAGGAGAGGTCCAAGAAGGTTTTTCAAGGGGAAAGTTTTTGGAATTCTGAGTCAGTTCTATGGTCTAAGCAGTCAAATGCTGATATAGCTGCTGAATTATAACCTTTTTTGTGTAGGACTCCTGCATCTATGGAATTTCAGTATTATATTCCCTGCCAGTATTTATGCACATAATACCTTTTCTAATCCTTTTGGTCACCTATGACATAGGTATCTCCCCCCTCATAGTATGAAAAAGGAAATGAGTCTCTGAAAGCTTAAATGATTTCTCTTCAAAGTCACATAACCAGAAATGGAGGACAGGGAATTAAATCCTAGATGTTTCTGACTCCAAAGTCCATACATTGCAACTATGCAATAGTAGAATGATTCTTCTTCCTCTCGTCCCCATTCCTTCCCTACCTCTCTTCCTTTGAATTCACTTAGTATTTTTTTTTTTTTAAAGATTTTTTTTTTTTTATTTATTTATTTGAAACAGAGAGAATGAGAGAGACAGAGAGCACATGAGAGGGGATAGGGTCAGAGGACGAAGCAGACTCCCCGCCGAGCAGGGAGCCCGATGCGGGACTCGATCCAGGGACTCCAGGATCATGACCTGAGCCGAAGGCAGTCGCTTAACCAACTGAGCCACCCAGGCGCCCTCACTTAGTATTTTTAAAGAATAGGAAACAGCACTAGTTAGAACACAAAATTGTATAAGGCACAAATTTCAGTGAGAGTACAGCATATCCATGTCTTTCTGAACATAAGAAGGTTGTAAAACCCAAATATCTGCTTACATTTGGTAGGAGGAAAAAGGCATATTAATTATGACCACGGGAGTGCTAAGGCTTTTTTGGAGGGGTCTTGCTCTTCAGCTTTGAGCTACACAAAAGTCAATGGTAATTGCTCATTTATCTCTGTCCTGCTAAGCTGACGGTTCCTGGTGACATGGCTCTGTCATGACTATTGCTATACTCTTGGCTTCTGGCTGTATGCCTGGCACATAGCATGTGGTCAGTAAATGTTTTCTTGAATGAATGAATATATGAATGAATGATTGTGTAGCATGACAGATTATCCATGTTCCTTTAGTCCTTACTGATTATTAACCCTCATGCAGTTTCATGCACATGAAACATCAAAGTTAAGACTCATATTTAAAATGGAGTTCTGTGAATTGTGTAGGACTGTTGAATCACAGACCAGTACCTCTGAAACAAATAATACATTATATGTTAAAAAAAAAAAAGAAGAAGAAGAAGATAGTAGGAGGGGAAGAATGAAGGGGGGGAAATCGGAGGGGGAGATGAACCATGAGAGACGATGGACTCTGAGAAACAAACTGAGGGTTCTGGGGGGGGATGGGTTAGCCTGGTGATGGGTATTAAAGAGAGCATGTTCTGCATGGAGCACTGGGTGTTATACACAAACAATGAATCATGGAACACTAATGATATAATGTATGGTGATTAACATAACATAATAATAATAAAAAAAGAAAAAAATGGAGTTCTTCAAAAAACATAAAATAAATAAAATAAAATGGAATTATTCATGCAGACAAATTTTACTAAAATTATTAAATTTTATTTAGTATTTATAGGTTTGGTAAAAATCTAATTTATTTTTTAAGAAAATTACATTTTTACCAAACCTATAAATACTAAATAACAACTTCTTTCTGCCTTGATGTAATTCTCCTAAATATTGGGTTTCTCTTGCTTTCCTTTCCCTTCTCTGCCAGGATATTAGTAGTCTAGACATAACTCACAGTTAATAGGGAACACCTCGGTATACATGTATAAAAGGAAAAAAAAGGAAAACCTAGTTAAGAAGCCATACAACCTTTCTGCTAAATCCTTAATTCTTGTTTTAATGATTAATTTATACAATCCAGAATGTAAACACATTTAGAAAGTTTTCTGATAATTTAAACGAGAGCTCATCAGGGTAATTGTATTCCCATCATGTGTTTAGGAATCAATCTTCCCAAACAATATTGTATTAAGGTAATGAGACAATATGCATATGCAAATTGCTCAAATCAAAAATTACGTTCCTGGACACGTTAAACAGGAGATATTAGATATAATGATGATTTGACATATGAAATATCTTCATTTATTCAGAAAACTCATGCAAAAAAATATCACCATCACAACCTGGAGTGCTTATTATCCACTGAGAAAGCGCCAGAGAAGATGAACTACAATGCCAGTGGCTTTATTTTACATTATGAGATATATAAAGCAGCATTCTTTTTGCAATTTTGATGTGGAAAAGTCCCAAATCCTTTCTTCTGCAGTGGATCAAAACGCCAGGCTTACTGAAAGTCTCTGGTGCCCTGGCCAAGAGCCAGACAGATGCATAGGTCAGTTTCCCTTTCTCTCCTCCCCGTTCTCTCGCAGTGCCCTGCATTATTTCTCTAGATCTCTTGTCGTAAGTTGAATCTTAGGAAATATTTCTTTGTGTCAGTCTGCTTATTTACCTGAGCAGCCACCTGGTCCCCTTAGGTTCCCTTGGCCTTCTGGGGAGATGGTTAATGTGGAATGGCATCCCCTGGGGCATCACAAGTTGTTTCCGGGAGTGGACTGAGGCCCAGTTGCCTCTCTATCACCCTTACTGCTTTGCACAGGCTGAGGAAGAAGCCAGTTTCCTGTGGAGAACTATTTTCTTGCATACAGGGGAGACGTGTCAAGAAAATGGCCTCCCAGTAACTGAAAAAAAAAGGAATCTTTTTTATTTTATTCCCCCCAAGCCTATTTTGTTCCAGACATTGTTCGAGGACATCAGTAAAACTCTGGGAAGTAGGTATTATTATCTCTGGTTTTCAGATGAGCCAGTAATTTGCTCAAGGTCATATAGATAAGTCGTAGGTGTAGAATTTAAACTTGAATTTATCTGTCCTCAAAACTCTTTCCACCGTACCTACTGACCCAGGAATATACCTCCAGTTAGGGCAAAACAAGCAGTACCACATCAAGCATCTTTGCACAAGCCGACTTGGAATCTGGTGGAGACTTTGATAATCACTTAGTCCAGTCCTCCCATTTACAGATGAACACCGTGGCTCCAAGAGGTTCAGTGTTTCAAGCAAGGTCAGATGTTACGAATATAACTCCAATCTGCTAACTCCAAATTTGATATTTGTTGCTATTGACTATTTGTACATGTGCCCCACCCCCACCCGACCCCCAAATTCACATGTTGAAAACTAGTCCCCCATGTGATGGTATTAAGATGTGGGGCTTTTGTGAGGTGATTGTTAGGTCATGAGAACAGAACCCTCATGAATGGGATTAACACCCTTATAGAAGAGACCCCAGAGAGCTCCCTTTACCCTTCTGCCAGGTGAGGACTCAGGGAGGAAACTGCTGGCCATTTATAAACAAGGAAACAGACCTTCACCAGATACCAGATCCTTTGGTGCCTTGATTTTGGTCTCCCCAGCTCCAGAACTGTGAGAAATAAATTTCTGTCATTTATAAATTACCCAGTTTATTGCATTTTTATTGACTGGATTGAGACACTCATCCATAATGATATTCTACCTCTCACTTAACAGTTTGGTTTGCTTTAATATAGTTTACTTTTTTCTTTCTGTATATTCTTTTTTTATCCTCTATCTCAACTGATTATCTTCACTGATGAAATAAACAAAGATTTGCATTCACCAACCTGTTTCTCCTATTATGACCAAGTCTGAAGAATTCCTTAGAAAAAGTGCACTTGAGATCGCCATGAATTCAAACGAATGAGAACAAATTGCAGAGCTATTTGAAGCTTAATTCACAAATTGCAAAGTTTTCTTTCTACTTTCGACTTCTTTTGAACTGAACTGATTTTAAAATGTCGTTAATGTTCTTACCACTTGCCAGTCAGCAGGTTTGCAACTTGCCAGTTTGCTTCTGCTCAAGTCTTAAAAATGAACAAACAAAAAACAAGCAAAAAAAAAAGTCAATAAAATAAAATTGCATAGCTGCTTGACAGACAGACAGCCTCAATGTTGTCTTTGAGTCGATGCTGTCGATACATAACATTTTCCCTTGTTAGCCAATTTTCTGCCATCCTGGGAACAGTTAGCAATCCACCCATCACTATGCTTGAGCTACATAAAAGCAGGAATGCTTATAAGGTCTTTTACTTTGTTCCCAAATGATGAGAGGAACCAAATGCTTGTTGTTTTTCTTAATGGAATGAGTGAGTGATACTAAAAAAGGAATAAACTAAAGGACATATTCAAATACATCTCACAAGGAATTGTCAAAATCTCATTCTCCTTTTTGACACTAGTCTTTTGAAAAGGGTTTTTGTTCTGACTTTTTACCTCAGTGTATTTATCGCTCACCCTGAACACTCTTACTGACCCTGGAATTGCATTTGGAGAAATTAAAAACAGGCAGAACCCATTCCAGAGATAGAAGTGTTATGAACACCTTGCACAGAAGTTAGTTCCAAATTGGAAAATTAAGTCCAAATCCGTAGTTATCATTGTTGGTTACCTTACCACGTGATTCAGTCTCTCCTTTTCAATGGATGGGGAGAGGTGCTGCAGCTGACTATGGTGGTTTCTACAGAACACCATTATGTTCTCTAATACAAGTGGAAATGGAAAGAGATGAGTAGAAGTTGAAGACAAAGGAGACAGGAGTTATGGCAAGTATGAGGTCATATCAAGAAGAAGTCTGTTGGAGTCATGATTAAGTAAGAACCACAGACTTTTATTAAGCATTGGCTTAGGTCAATTTCCCTCGAAGCAAAGCCCGAAATGAGGATTTTTGTACAAGTGATGTATTTGGGGAGAACCAGGTGAGAAAAGCAGAATAGGGCCAGGGGTGGAAGCTAAAAAGTGATGTGTTCTTCTCTGGGGATTGGCTTTAGCCTGATTTTATAAGGAGTTCTGGACCTGCAGTGTCCAGTACAGTGGTCACTGGCCACATGTAGCAATTAGGTACTTGAAATGTGATTAACCTGAGCTGAGATGTGCTCAAATGTAAAATACATACCAGATCCTGGACACAGCACAAAAGAAAGGTAAAATATGTCATGGATAGTTTTTTATTGATTACATGTTGAAATGATACAATTATGGATTAACTAAAATATATTATTACAAATTGCACCCATTCGGTTTTACTTTTTAAATGTGACTACCAGAAAATTTGTCATTACATAAATGGTTTGCCTTTGTTTCTACTGTGTAACACTGCTGTAGAACGATAATCTGGACTTATTTTAGTCAAGCAAGTCTGATACACAGTCAGGCAGTATCTTCCTCCCTCCTTCCCTTCCTTCTTTTTCCCTCTTTTCCTTTTCTTCCCCCCAAATCCCCTAACCACTAATGTTATTGAGCACTAGCAAGGCAGGACTGTTTTCCAGCTTTCTTATTCAAGTGACACACAGGCCTGTGATCTCATCATTCAAACACCCAGGCAAACATATCCATAAATGCGCTACGCTAAGCAGGACTACCAAATGCTCCTGACAGCCTGGTGGTGGGAAGAGATACTGGCAGCCACTCTTCAAAATAAGCAACTTATCCAAAGTCCAAAAGCACATTATCAACGGGCTTCCAGATGCTACCATTTTTTCATCTGCAGGCCCATTTTGTTGATGGCAGGTGAGTTACTGTGGCAGGATATTTAAACAAAAAGGACATCGCCACATTCCATTTCTGAAGCTTTGCAATTTGCAGGCACCCACAGGACACTTAAATATTCAGTAACAGCTGCCAAAAGTCAAATGATACACTGTAAAATTCATATTTATGTTATATCACATTACACTGCAATTTATACCACCATTTCTACCCCAGACTCATTTTTCAGTAACGTGTGAAATCCTTTGGTGCATGCTCATTTTCCAGAACTACTTGATAACTGTATTAAATTCTTGCTGGAAACTCTTTATGATATAGGCTCATCTAATCATATCACCACTGTGTCACCACTGATAATGTTTTGCAACTTTTGCCGCAGTGCCTGGATCTGTATTAGGTACCATAGATGATTTATAATGTTGGATATTAGGGATAATAAGACAAACATCCATGTGGCAAATAAAATGAATAGTTTAGCCATTGTCTTACCTACTATGGCAAATTTTAGCTCAAAAGAATTTGAGGACAGGCAGCAATTCTAGAATATAACCCAACAACACAGAATGCTATTAGCTGGGGCAAATCTTACTCCTTTCTCTTTTCTTGAGTTCTTAATTTCCTTGCATTTTGCAAAGGAAGCTCAACAGCCAGTCCTGCAGAGTGACATAAGGAGTAGGCAGCCAACCAAAACTCCATTGTTATTGATAGTAAATACAACAGTGGATACAGTGGTGGAACAAGGAGGGACGGGAAACAGTGCAATGAATTTCTAGATATATTAGGTATCTGAAAATTAATGAATATTTAGTAGGCCTACTAATATTTGATCTAGAAGGTATTAATAGTGCCTTGATTTTAACATTTGGAACTAACACTAATATATCTAATCTCTGTTTCAGTTAGATTATAATTAATTTTTTTCAACAAAGGATGGAAGCCACATCCCAGCCAAATAACAAAATGTTATTTGTGTATGCAAAACAGTTCAATTATTTGATGCAATTAAACTAATATCTCAAGAGCAATCTGAAATAAGAATATCTTTGTAAAAAAAGACTTCAACAAAAATTTAAATTATAAAGCTTATCTTTGCTGTGGTTTTGAGGGAAAAATTGCAAAATGGACCAAAGAAATTAATCTTCAGTGTTTAATATTTATCATTTCCAAAAATTCAACTCTCTGATAGCTTTCTTAATAATCTAGATGAAACCCCCTTGTTTTACAAAAATGACAATTTTTAAGGGAGGTTTTCTTGTTAGAGCTGTTCTTTCACTGCTGCCTACATGAAAGTAAGTGTGAAAAATGGGGGGGGGGGGCAGGAGGCGTTTCTCGTGCATATCACTCTCTGGACATTTGCTCTTTGAGTACTATTTTGCTAATGATTTCTTGAACTAGGACCTTTCACTTGACTCTGATTTAAGAAAACAATAAGCTATCACATGTTACATATCAAATCTTTTCCTCAAATACAAAGGACCTTACTGACAACCACATTACCTTTTACAGAAACCCCTAGATGAAAAGTAGCTCATAGTTGGGAATGACACAGCTAAATGGCAAACATAAAGGACAGAAAAGCCAGTGACTTAACCTAAGTCACAGGTAAGCTCAAGTACAAAATTCTGATTTTCATACTCCTGTATGATATTCTACTTCACTGTGACCACACTGTTCCCCATGAAGTTTAGAAAATTAATGATCAGAGTTTAATAACTTAAGTTCAGGGAGACAATGACACAAACATTAGAACAGGACTAGCTTTTGGCCAATTTGTGGAAGAAATCAAGGCTATTAAGGTCCTTCTAGTTGGTATAACAAAAAAACTTCTCATATGTGAAAAATACTAATTTCTTCCAGTCAGTTCAGTTCAATTAAGTATGCACTGACCCTCTACCATGTGACAGCTCTGTGCTAGTTTCTCAGGATACTGAGCTCATGCTCTAAGATAGAAGCCCAACTTGTATTTGTTTCAGCTCCTCTACCTTAGAATGTAGCAAATTTTCATTATTTGTGTTAACTGGTGTTTTGAAAGATTACCTAACGCCTCCAGTGGGGAAGAGTGATGGGCCAACAGAGTAATGGTCAGTTTCTTTCAGGGCATGTACACGGCTTCCATTATTATGGGATAAGAAGTTATGGGTCAATGGGTAGATATCTTAGGATACTTACAAATGCATACCCACAATGGTCCACAGTTGTTTGCAGAAGTCTCATGGGAACGTTTACACAGCACATCAGAAACACTGATGATTGGAAATGTTACTTTAACAAAGTATATTACAACTATAGGGGAAGGATTTCCAGATGCTTTTACCCCCAGATCTGAAACTAGGACTCCATAAGTGGGGGTGGGGGGGCAGGGGGTGTTTCTCGTGCATATCACTCTAAGAGCATCTAAAATGACCAGTAAAACAAACTGAAACAACAAACACACACAAAAAAGCAGAGTATGACTGAGAATTGTATCCAAATTTCACTTAATAGTTTATTCTCCTATCCATGTCCTTTGGGGCGACCTCTATGAATCCACGGCCACTCTTCTTGCTCAGCTCCTCACCATCTCAGATCTATTTTCAATCTAATGCCTGAGTCACTAAGAGGCAGACCTAATCATGGCTCTGCCCTTGGAACCCTTACGTAAGGACCCATTGCCTATAGGTGACACGCAAAAGCCAGTGTTCTGACAATCTATTCCCAACTGCCGACTGTATCGATTGATACTATACTTTTTACATTTCCATGAAAACACAATACTTTGCAAAAGCTGTTTCTTTCAGGAGGGCTAGTTCTACTTTATCTATCTGGGGAATGTATATGAATGCATTTCCTAGTTAGCCACCTCCCCAACTCTATACTATGAACATAAATCCTTCTTTTCTATCTACATATTCTGTATTTACATTATTAATTTCAACTATTTAAAGTTGCTTTAATTTAATTATCTGCAAACTAGTAGCCATTGTTAACATATTAGCTACCACACAGCTAGTGCTTGGACTCAGAGCATTTCAGATGCTCTTAAATATGTGTTGATTTGCCTCCTTCTCTCTTTTCAACTTGTTTTACTTTCCCTTCCCTTCCCCTTTGTTCATCTGTTTTGTTTCTTAAATTCCACATATGAGTGAAATCATATGATATTTGTCTTTGCTGGAGGGAAGGTGTGGGGGGAATGGGGTAACTGGGTGGTGGGAATTAAGGAGGGCACTTGATATAATGAGCACCAAGTGTTATATGCAACTGATGAATTACTAAATTCTACTTCTGAAACTAATAAGACACTATATGTTAACTAAATTGAATTTAAATAAAAAATGTTTTAAAAATGTGTTGATTTGGACCCACTGTATTTAGGTTCGTTATCTTTCTCCCTTGTAAGTCACAGATCAAAGAATACTCTCCTTTAAGCAGATATTTAACAGGGGAAATATAACCATTGTTTCAGAAACTGATTATGCAGATTGACTCTCATACTAAGAAATTAGAAAATTAACTCGGCACTACCGCCGTGGGACTTAAATTACAGAACTAGCTATATTTTGAAAACTTTGAAAATCTGCCAAAATAGAAAATTATGAAATTGATTCTATAAATGATGCTGTTCAAAGTTAAACTACTTCTCTAATGGATTTGTTAGAGAGGATTATTTTTTTCCCAGCCATATCTTTTATTTTCTTACTTTTGATCAGTGGGTATCTTCTGTTTCATCCTGGAGTGAATAATTCCACCTGCAGAAAATGTAAACCTATAATCATTTGTGAAAGGCAAATGCAATCCCCGATTAAGTAAATGAATCATAAACAGAGTCCCAATACTTTAAATAATACTTCATCCCACACCTCTTATTTTCTTGAGTATTGTCACTAAAATGACCAACATGATGAGTGGTGGAAGGGGGGACTAAATTCCTTTTTTTTTAGATAGATAATCCTGAAGTGAGACATTTTTCCCACGTAGAACACATTTATTCCTTAATTTGACATTGAAATTATGATACATACAGAAAAGTGCATATAGCATTGGTGTAAAGCTTAATACGTTTTTACAAATGTAACACACAATGTACCAACACACAGAAGTCCGCCTCATGCCTCCTTCTAATCATGATCTTTCTTTCACCCCAGGGGAGCCATTATCCAGACTTTTAACATCATGGATTACTTTGCCTCTTTTTGTACTTTATGCAAATTGCATCTTAAATAGGTACTTTTTTTCTTTCTGGCTTGTTTCCCTCAATACTATATTTGTGAGTGGCTATATTTTGTTCATTCTCATTGCTATATAGTATTGCATTGTGTGAATATACCATCATTTATTTATCCATTCAACTGTTGATAAGCCTTTGGGTAGTTTCCAGGTTGGCTTTATGAATACTGCTGCTATGAATATTCATGTGCATGTCTTTTGGTGAACATATGCATGCATTTTCGAAATGCTAAACCGACCTTATATTCCTGGAATAAACCACACGTTTCGTGATATATTGTCCTATTTATATGTTGCTGGGTCTGATTTTCTAGGATTGCACTGCATTTATGTGGCTGAAAGAAATTAGTTGGTAATTTTCCTTTCCTTTAATATCCTTGTGAAGTTTTGGTGTTGGGTTTCCCTGGGTCTTACAAAGGATCTGGAAAAGTGTTCCCTCTTTTTCCTACTTGCTGGTTGAATTTGTTCAATATCGGTATTATTTCTTCCTTGAATATTTGGAAGAACTCACTATGAGGCCGTGTGGGTCTGGGCTTTCTTTCTGGGATTGTTTTTAATAACAAAGTCAAGTTCTTGATTCAGATTCAGATGTGAGATTAGATTTTCAGTTTCTTCTTCTGTTAACTTTTGTGTCTGGATTGATGTCATTCATCAGTTGTGGAAAATTTTTGGTGATTATCTCTAACTATTTCTACTGTCATGTTCTTTCTCTTTTCTCCCTCTGAGACTCAGTTTATGCAACTATTAGACTAATTGAATGTGTGTGACATGTCTCTCACCCTTTTTTCCATTCCTCTTTCTGTGCATCAGTTTTGAATTTTTCTTTTACTTGTTTTTCTATTCACTAATAATGCTATGTCCAATCTATTGTTAAATTCACCCATGAAGTTCCTAATTTCAGATATTTATTTTTTAATTCAAAAGTGTCCACTTATTTTTAATAGGTTCCAGTTTGGGGTTGCAATTTTTCATCCTCTTACCTCTTTTTCCCATTTTTTGGTCTATCCCATGAGCATATTTTTCATAATTATTTTCATGTATTTCATAATCTTCTTCTGCTAATTTCAGTATTCATGGGTCTTGTTCTATTGTCTATTTTTTTTTAATTGTTAGTTACTGGTCACATAGCCTTGATATTTTTTTAAGTTTAGTGTTTTGATTGTGTAAAAAAGAACCAGAGACTCCAGACTATATGATACTCAGCCAGACAGGTTTAACACCGTGCTCTGTTAGGCAGAAAGAATGTGGCTGACAACCTCAATCCAAATCAGGTTACAGTTTTGGTAAAAAGATCTTTGGTTGCCTCTATTTCTAAGGCATGAAGTTTTCTGCCAGGGCCAAGTCTGGATTTCACCTCCTAGCCTGCACACTGCCTACTCTGTGGTGTTTTCATAAAGACCAGGACACTCCTTTGCCATTTGGAATGTTTAGGCTTATTTCTTTAGTCTTCTGTACAGCTCCAGGAATTGGAAATTTTAGAAGCAAGTGCACAACAGTATAAGAGGTCTCCCCATTTGTGCCCTTTCTCACTCTAGCTCTGCATAACGGGTGAAAGATTTGCTGTTTTCTCTTCCTAGGAAGGTTCCCCTGCCTGAAGTTTGCCACACATCTCAATTCCTAACTCAAACCTAATAAATGCCACCAGAACAAAAATGACTGGGGTCTTCCATTCACCTCTGCTCTGTCTCTCCTCTCTGCACTTCTGTTCCACTAGCCCTCATTTTCTTACAGCCCTTGATGTTTTAAAATACAAGCATTGTAATGTATCTAGGTTTTAAAATTCATCAACTGAATGAAACTTTCGAAATCTACTATAACTTACCTGGAAGTGAAGTGCTCCAATACTAAAAAAATTTTTTTTTTCTTTTAATAGAACATGAACTGTTAAAAGTCTAAAAATGAATATATTTTTATTTCCTCTCAATAACTTAATAAGAAGAATTTAAAACAAAAATAATTAGCTTTTATTAAATAATTAAATCTTATCATTTCATTGGGAGATAATTTCATCATAATTATTTTTTGAGTACTTACGCAGTGTATGGAACCATGCCTTCCTTATTAAAAAATGCATAAGTTACAAAGTTGTCTGATAGACAGCATTACTAAACATTCCTAGGGAGAAGATAGCTCTGCAACATGCTGATTTAACTCATTCAATTGTTTTAACACAAGTATTATTTTTTGTTTTCTTTTAAACAGTGAAGAATAGGCAACCATGTGGGTAAATGGTACTGTCTACATTCAGACAGAAATAATGTACACTCTGAGATTTGTATATAAGAGATGATAAAAGGTATGACTCTATTTCCTAGCATATAAAAGTCTGGGATTCTAAAGCTTCTGGCAAAGATAGGGGAAGAAACGGATTTTCTTTTTTTCTTTTTAAACATTAGAACATTGTGGTATGCTGATTCTATACGGAGTTTCTGTTTTGAGACATAAAAAACATGATTTTCCCACTATGTTCAGTTTAAGATCTTTCTCTCCAAAATATGTTTTGAATAATGACATTAATCAGAAAGAAGAAAGTCTCCAAGGACTGGTGTAATTGAATAAAACAGAAATATAAGACAAAATGAAAAAATGCTGTCTATTTCTATGAATGACTAGAGAAAATTTTAAAAAATAAAAGTCCTTGCGATTTTGAGTTATCTTATTTGCCCTCATTTTCTAATCCTTCTTCATCCTCATTTCCCTTTATCAGTGTTCAGCAAATACTATCTCCCACACTGTCATTTCCTCCATCTTGCCTTACTTTTACTTCTTTCATCCACCAATATCAGCAATGTCATTCATCAAGAATTATTAGTTGTTGGGGCGCCTGGGTGGCTCAGTCATTAAGCGTCTGCTTTCGGCTCAGGTCATGATCCCAGGGTCCCGGGATCGAGCCCCGCATCGGGCTCGCTGCTTGATGGGAGCCTGCTTCTCCCTCTCCCACTCCCCCGCTTGTGTTCCCTCTCTCGCTGTGTCTCTCTCTGTCAAATAAATAAAATCTTAAAAAAAAAAAAAGAATTATTAGTTGGTCAACATATGCTTCCATATAGCCCACCTTTTAAAAAGGGCTCTATTCCGTGACTTGACTTCTGCCTGGTTTGAATAAATATTTTGTTTTCTCTGAGTTCCCCTTGACATAGAAATAGATCAACCTGCTCATTTTCAAGTGGGTGTTTTCATCAAAATAAGATACATCATGGAATTTATCTTAATGTCTACATCACTGGGATTTTTTTGTGGCTAAATAATGCTACATGCCTGTATTCGTTTCCCGTCTGCATGGTTTGCATGGCTGTGAATGGATAACAAATGATAGGAATCGAATCTGTGGGACTTTGGCAATGAATTCTGACCTCATCAAGACCCTTTATATTGGACAAGTCATGTACTACTCACTCAGGAGAGAAAAGTTAATAGTGAAGAATGAAGTGCAGTTATGATAACTTTAACTTGTTTGTATCATCTTTCAGATACATGAACTTTCATCATTATCATTGATTGGAAAACTTGGATTGGAGCTATGTGTGTGCTTATCCAGTTGCGGATTATTTCTTAAATAGACATTGGAGTTAAGAACCTCTGAAACCAAATGAGTCACCTTCAGAAATAAATCTCTGCTTCCTTCTTGAAGAGAACAAAAACACAGATGAATTATATTGCTTTGCTTAGTTGATTTTGTGAGACTAATATAATTCATAAAGCTCAGTACAGAACACAGCTATAAGTCAGGCTCATTTATGAACATTGATACAAAAATAAAATATGAGAAACAAATCTACCAATTAAAGGGTTATTAACACAAAATTATAATCGTTAACATTTATTGACTGCTTAATATGTACCAAGTACAGTGCTACCGATTTATGTGTATCTGCTCAACAGTCAAAATACCATATTATGTTATTAACATTTTTAGCTGAGAAAATTAAGGCACAGAGAGATTAAGTTGCTTGACCAGGTCATATTCTTTCATTCTTAACTTACAAAGACAGAAATTACCTTAAAGCCAAATATATAGGCAGAAAGAAAAAATTTAAACATATTTAAGAAATCATGGATTAAATATGTATAATATATAAAAAATGTAATAAATGTGAATAAAAGGGCCCAGGGATAATTAGGCAAATATGAACAAGTAATTCATGTAAAGAGAAAAACACAAATGATCAATAAATATATGAACATATACCTAAATTCACCGGCATTCAGAGAAACATAAATTGATAACAAATTATCAGTTCTCATTTGTTAAATTGGAAACAAAAGTCATAAGCATCAATAATGTTTGTGTTGGCAAGAATGTGAAGAAACAGATATCCTCATTTACTTGTGGTGGAATATTAAATTTGTTAAGCATTTAAAAGGAATGCAGGTTAGTACTAGCAAGTGAAATTCAATATTTGATGAATTCAGTATTTTAAAGGATTCAGTTCTTTTCATCAACAACACATGTCTAGAAATGTACCATAGGAACATGTTCACATGCTAAATAGCCCATCTAAGATTTGTTATTGCAGATTCATATTAAAAGTAATACTAGGGACAGAAACACTTATCCATAAGGAAACACTTTTTTAAATATATGGCAATATGAGGTATTACACAATTTTGCAAAAGAAGACACACAGATAAAGAAAGCAATTCAGCACTTACCAATTCAAAAATTTTCCACTTAAGGGGGGGAGAGCCAATTTCAGAACAATATATAGAATGATTCGTTTGGATACTGTATAAATGATACATACATGAATGCATGTAAGTGGGCATAGAAAAAGAAGTACATGTCTAAATGTAAACCACAGTTGTCTCTGAGAAGGGGATTGGGAGTAAAGAAGCAGAAGGGAGACTTTGATGTATGAGCATGGATAAGTTTTTTGTTTGAATCTTCTTGCAATGAGGATGTGTTTATACATAATTTTTCAGAAATAAACAAAAGTTAGAGTAAAATGATTTATTTTAACCCAGCTGGGCCAATTGACTATATGCTATGTTTCCATCAGGGACTATAAAGAAATGAAGATTTACCTCATGTGATTTCTATCCCTGGCTAGTTCAGGCTTGAAGTCCATTCCTTGGTCTTTTGGAATACTAAGGTTACACAAGTCATTTAACTTTGAAACAATGGTCTGATATATTTTTTTTTCATTCTTTTGTTAGGACTGTGTTGGTGCCAGATTTTGTGTTGGTTGCCAGTGATTCGGGATTGAATAATATACAATCAGTCCCACCTTTAAGGCATTTCATGATTAAGACCTTGGTTCACACATCAAAGCTTCCCCTCCCCCAAAAAACTGAATAAATATTGAGCCTTCCCCAAAGTACTATACCGTAAGATAGCAGAATATGAAGGAACGCCTCTTCTGTGCTAGAGTATTTTATAGAAAATGAAGTTCTCATCAATAATTTTTTTAAGTATTGGGGTTTTTTGGATAAAATCTAAATTTCCAGCTTCTTCAAAATTTTTAATATTCCAGGAAACATTAGGGTTACTTGTGGGAATAAGGCAGCAATTATCTGAAGCTCAATGATTAATACACTCTTTAGAATGAGAATGTACATTCCATTTTTTTGCAGAATTCTCACTGCTAGGTGATTATTCTCTCTTCCCATCTTACACATACACACATACCATATTTATATATGTGTCTTCTTAGCATATTCCTTGTCTAAAGAATGCTCTTGCTTCTCACCAGCCACATTACTTACTACCATCACCTCTTGGGCTCCTGGATATGTTTTATATTTTGTCACCCTTGTCCTAGATAGAAGAGAAAAAAAAAATATCCTGGATAACTTCAGAGGTAGGATAGGTTAGAAAAAGATTTCTCCATGTTGATCACCCCTACAAGAGAGAAATACATTAGTTACAATTAGTCACATTATCAAAATATTTGTGTTTCACATCTTAATCTAATTGTGAAATTTGTAAAAAAATTAATAAAAACTTATCATGAAATAAGTTCTTAGCAGAATTCATTTCTTCAGGTTTCAATAGACTGTGTGTTCTCCTGTGGCCTTTTTTCTTAACTTGTGTGTCTTTCCTCAAACCATTTCTTCTACTTAATATAAAGAAAATGGACAACTTTTCTGCCTGAGGAGACCTAGTATAACTTGAAAGACTTTGCTCTGTGCATGAGTGTACAGAATAAAGAAAAAGTCCCTGATTGAAAGAAAGGAGTCCCATAAAAACAGTCACTGGTTCACCTGCATAGCATTTTAAACATGCTGTTTAGAATTCCATTATAGAGTTTTACTTGGGGCCTTGTTCCAGTAAGCCTATAGAGAAATCCATAGTATTTGGTTATTTGCTCATGGTCTCTGGTCTAGTGGCTTTTTTCCATGATTTCAGTCAAGTAGAGGGTGTGGTAGATTTCATGTATTAAAGACAGCCATAACAATCTCTCATGCTCTTTAATGCAACTTTGATCCTCCTTGCATTGAGAAGTGTGTCTATGTGTTCCCTCCTCTTGAATTTAGGCAGGTTTGGGACCTGAGCAGAAGTGAAATTAATTGGTTTTGGAGGCCAGGTCATATAAAGGTGATTCAGCTTCATCCTGGCTCTGTTAGAATGCTCACCCAAGTACAGCTACCATGCTTTGAGGAACCCCAGCCACGTAGGAAGGCAACATGTAGGTGTCACAGCTGAGAAGACCAGGTGAGCTCCTAGCAGATGGCCAGCATCAACCATCAAACAAGTAATGGAGATAATACCGAAAACTTTCTAGTCCCTAGCCACTGAGCCACCTCAGGCTTCAAGTCTTCCAACTCTGAGATGCCCATAATCACAGAGCAGATATTACCTGTCCCAACTGTGTTCTGTCCATAACATAAAACTGTTATAAAGATTAAATTAGATATCATGTTTTAAAAATCCTTGTGTAAGGTCTTGCTCACTCAGTAGCAGGTAGAGATTTCACATACTAAATGCGTTTGGATGATTTAATAGATTAGTAAATTAGTGAATCTGCTACTAGGATCACAGTTTAAGTTCTTGTTTTATGGGGCGCCTGGGTGGCTCAGACATTAAGCGACTACTTCCAGCTCAGGTCATGATCCCTGGGTCCTGGGATCAAGCCCCTCATCGGGCTCCCTCCTTGGTGGGAAGCCTGCTTCTCCCTCTCCCTCTGCCCCTGCTTGTGTTCCCTCTCTTGCTGTCTCTCTCTCTCTGTCAAATAAATAAATAAAAATCTTAAAAAAAAAAAAAAGTTCTTGTTTTATTTCTAGCACTGTGAACTAAGATGAATCACATGCTCTTGTGGGTCTCACCTGCAGGAGAATTTTCTAGGTGAGGGCAGGGGACTCTTCCCCTAGTGATTCATGTGGAATTGGCCTGACATTTATTCTTGGATACACATTCAAGAACTGCTGGACAAGTTGATTTCAAAGATCAGTCATCAGTATGCTAAGATGCTAAGCACATTTAACTCCCAGTTTGTTCTTTTTTTGTTAATTTCAAGGGACAGGGAGAGGGGGAAGTCTGAGATTATTTACCTGCTATTCCATAGAAATGTAATTCAGGTCTACTGTTTCCAGGATCTTCCTGAAGTAGCCCTCATTTAAATGTCAAATATGATGTTCTCTCTAAAAGCATGCTTTATGTTGTGCCCAAACTAGAGTCCAGTTAGAACCTCCTTTTTAACGGTCTGGTGTCAGTGAGATGTGACAAAGCATTTGACACATTAACTGCTTCTGAAAGACAGGAACATGTGTCCAATAAAGCTGCTAAGCTAAGAAAAGAAAACAAAAATGAGGCTGAATCTGAGACAGCAATGTCCCAAATTGAAACATTTCATGCCAACATAATGCCTCCCTTCTGTGCATGTATGAATGTCAAATGCATACAAAGTACCTGTTTATCTGATCACAGTCAGTCCATTTTTAAAGCTGAGCAGGAACACAGTTGCTGACCCAGGGAACATAAATGACATCATTACCTAATGAACTGTTGCAGAATTCATTTGAATGTGGCCGTCCTTTTGAAAAGTATGAATCTTTCCAGTGATTAAAGTGATTTAGACAGGAGTAGTTCAGGGTAGACAATATTAATTTAGGAATGAGTCATTATGTTCAGCACCAGTCTGGAACCTAATGAGCTGATTCAAATTCATTTAAATCACTTGGAAAATACATACAGAGGCTGCACAATATACATAATTTGGAACCAAAAGACATTTCCTCTAAAAACCAATATATTTCAATCAGTAGAAATAAAATAAATCCATGGACTTTTTTTTCCCAAATTAGTGGGTTTTTTCAGCCCTGAGGTTTTGAAATTAACTGAGACTATGGAAGCACCTGAATTTAAAACTTCTTTTGAAAAAGGAGTGAATGAAAAGGCTGATTAATAATATTTCATTATTTACTTAAGTGAGAGATTCACAAGATGTGGTGTCATCTCGACTATGAGAATTGCTTTTGTGTTTTACCATGGTCAATTTGGAAAGCGTGCTAGCCATGTTGGTCCCATTGGTAAAGAGATCAGAATTAGAATGCTCATTAAATAATTACAAAACATATTTATAAGATATATGTGTATGTGTGTGTTAACGTGCCAAAATAAAGAAAGAAATGTATCCATTTTGGTATTTTAGGAAGAACTTTTATGAGAAATGAATGGAAGATATGAAACAATTTTTCCAATTTTTGAGGAATCATCCTGCATTTAAAAACAATGGGATTCCATAAAAATTTTGCAGACACTGGCTATTCAAGCTTGGTCTTATGTGTTTTGTGGGGTTCTCACCCATCCCATGCACTGAATGTTGATTAAAATGAGTTGCCCATGGGGATTCCTGACTTGGCCAGGGTTTATTTTGATATGAGCATGAAACACAGCCCATGTCATTGAGACATACAAGAAAATGTTAGAGGGCTTCTGGGAAGTTACCTTCACTTGTAGGGAGAAACACAAATATAAGATTTCCCCTTCCCTTTTTTAGGTATGATGCTTACTATCTGACAGCCATCTTATAATTCTGACGTAGTCACAGGGAAGCCGATGAGAAGCCCTGACATCATTGAACCAATCTGTTAACTGGTCTTGGGCCTACTCTGCCTCTCTACTTGTTACACGAGGCTATAAAATTCCTATTTTTTTAAGTCATGTCTATTGGATTTGCAGATATTTATAGCTGTAAGCATCCTGAGATCAAGACTCCCATAAATAGGAATTACCCAACCCCCTTCATGTAAATATTCCAGCTCACCAAATAGACTTGGTCAGGAATATTTTCTTCTGTCTAGCTTCAGTGTAAAGAGCCTCTAAGCTTACCCTTCTTTATTCTGCAAGATGATTAGGAGAATACTTCTATAAATTTAAATTTAACTTCTGCTGACTTCTAGCTTCCGGTGTTAATTTATATAAATTTGAGGAAAGCAAATTTTCTCAGGGTGAAACTAATTGCATTGACCTAGAGATTAACATAAAGTGATACTGAATTCTTCTCTCCAAGCTCAGCTATAGACATTAGCTATTGCAGGAATGCAAATTCTCTTCACTCTCTTCTTACACAATATATGCCACCATGTTATCCTATCATATCTTTTCCCCTCAGGGGTCCAAACTTGCTTTTCCACTCCTGAAAAGCAAATTCCCTTATTGTTAATATGTGGATGAGATCACCTACCCTGATAAGTGAATGGAAGAATTAGAAGCAATGTTTATATAAATGTCTAGGACAATCCCTGTCTCCTAGATGTTTAATAGGGAATGACTTTTGCGCTTTGAGTAAATTTTCTGAGGTCACTGGCAGTAAGAAAATGCCAAATTACCTCTGCACCCCATCCCAGTCCCAGCTTTACCCTCATCAAGAAATACTTGCTTTTAGAGCAGCCTTGGTTTGGTTAAGGAACAGATCTAAAGGAATATTATTGTACTAAAAAATAAAATTACCCATTAGAATGGTTTAAACTGAGTCCTCTTCTCCTGAATAGCACACAGACTTGCACAGAAGACATGTAACCATAAGAGAGTCCTAGAAGCAAAATTTGGGTCAAAGGGAGTATGCATTTTATATTTTGATAGAGATTAACAAATTTCCAAGCACACTTTACATTATCACTGGATGAAAGGATTAGTTTTCCACATGCTTACCAGCACTTGTAAAATCGATTGTTTATATTTTACCAATCTGTTTAGTTAAAAAGTACTATCTCATTGTTATTTTAATATATATTTATTTAATTGCAAGTGCATTAAAATTATTTTATTATATTGATAAGAATATATTTGGGGGCGCCTAGGTGGCTCAGTCGGTTAAGCATCTACCTTTGGCTCAGGTCATGATCCCAGGATCCTGGGATTGAGCCCCACGTCGGGCTCCCTGCTCAGCTAGGAGCCTACTTCTCCCTCTCCTTCCCACTCCTGCTCTCTGTTGCTATCTCTGTCTCTCTCTCACAAATAAATAAATAAAATCTTAAAAAAAAAATTTACACCTAAAGCCAGATAAAGCCCGGGTGGGGCTCCCTGCTCAGTGGAGAGTCTGCTTCTCCCTCCTCCTCTGCCCTCTTCCCCACCCCTGGGCTATTTGGCATGCTCTCTCTCTCTCTCTTTCTCTCAAATAAATAAAATCTTAAAAAAAAAAAAAGTATTTATCTTACTTTCTGTGAAATGTCTTTTCATATTTTTTTTTCTTGGAGGAGTTTTTTCCTTATTACTGTCAGAGAATATGTATGATTTAAATATAAAGCTATAATTAACCCTCTGTAAGGTGTATGTGTCGAAAACTATTATTTTCCCATTTTATCATTTGTCTTTTGACTTTATGTTTATTACCTTATATTTAAAAAATCAAAGTAATCATCTTCCGTGCTTTCACTCTGTTATGACTTCTGAGTTCTCACAGGTTTTCCTTCAGTATTTTCATGCTTTCATGCATCATTGTTTGAGCAATAAGTAATGTAAATTGCTTTAACTGTCCTCAGGTTTTTGTGCCTCAGTTTGTTGAGGTTACCCTAAGAAGGTCGACCGCCCGGTATGCAGTAAGGCAGACACCAACACTAGTTTCTGCGGCAGAGAAAAGGTGTCCTTGCAGGGCGCCAAGCAAGGGGAGTGGACGACATTTTTCAAATCCGCCTCTGGGAGGATAAGGGGAGCTGATTATTTATGGATTTTCCAGGTTTTGAAGGTGGATGTAGGTGATCGGAGGTTGGGAAAAGGTGACGTAAGAGGGAAGACATAGCTGCGTCTGCGCAGGCGCCACCCACTGATAGGCAAGTATACGCCTTGTTAAGCACAAAGTGGTGGCGCTAGCAGGAGGGAAGGGGGAAATCTCCGGGTTTGTGAAGTTACTTTCCTTCTCTCTCTTGGTCCCTTCTGGCATCTGCAAGAATTCTCTCCATTTCCTCCAGTCTTCGGTAGTCTTATGGGTGGTGGGTCAACTACTACAGAACAGCTCATAAATCAAGTTAGCCAGAATTTCTTTAGGTTAGAATAATCAAGCATTTGGTAACTTGAGCTGTGGGTTTCATTAATTGATCCATTTCTTTCATTGATTTGGATTGTAAATCTCATTTTATGTTTATAACTACTTGAGTCTATTTCTGTACTTTTTTTGTTTGTTTCAAAGTGTATATTCCTGAACTATTAACATATTCTTTTAACTGCAACTTTGTAACACATTTTATTGCCCAGTAGGATATACCTTGCTCCTGGACGTTCTTACTTATTTCATATTTAATTTATAATAGTTTATTATCATTATTATTATTGAAGTATATTTGACATACAATGTTATATTCGTTTCAGGTGTACAACATATCAGTTCAACAATTCCATACATATTCAGTGTTCACCAAGATAAGTGTAGTCATAGTCTGTCACCGTACAATGTTATTATAATATTATTGATTATTGTCCGTATGCTGTAGCTTTCATCCCCATGACTTACGTATTTTATAACTGGAAGTGTGTACCTCTTAATCTCCATTATCTATTTTTCCCATTCCCTCACCTACCTCCCTTCTGGCAAACCACCAGTTTGTTCTCTGTATTTAAGAGTCTGTTTGGGGGCAGCTGGGTGGCTCAGTCACTTAAGCGTCTGCCTTCAGCTCAGGTCGTCATCCCAGAGTCCTGGGATCGAGCCCCACTCAGGCTCCCTGTTCACTGGGGAGCCTGCTTCTCCCATTCCTCCCCACTCCTGCTCTCTGTCACTATCTCTTTCTGTCTCTCAAATAAATAAAATCTTTAAAAAAAATAAGAGTCTGTTTGGTTTTTGTTTGTTTTGTGTTTTAGATTCCACATATAGGGGAAATCATATATTTGTCTTTCTCTGATTAATCAATTTTAATAGTTAAAAATCAAATTTATCAATTAATTTAGCATTGATTACTACTTTTAACATATGAATATCATCTAGCTCCAAATTAGGTCTTTTATGTCATTTATTCAAATATTCTTTATTTGCCTTGGACTTTATTTAAATCCTAAATTTTGTGGTTGTTGTTGTTGTTGTTAATTATTTATATCTAATTGCCTTTCAGTTGCTTCCCTGGGGTGTTTAAATAAATGATCATAGTAATTTGAAAATACAAATATTTTTAATTTTTAATTTATGTACTTTGGCAATTAATTCAATAATAAATATATACTGAATTAGAGACAAATTGTAACCCTCGTGGAGCTTAAATTCTAGCAAAGCTTGCATTTTTCTCTTGTATAATTCCATTAGAGAGTAGTCCTAGAAGCTTTACAGTATCAATGGAGATAATATCTTTACTTGTCATATTTTGTATTAACAAGAATGCTTCCATTAATGTGGTCATAAGCATGATTGCAACTCTCAGCTTGAAATACATATCTCAGCTTGACATATATATTTTTAATGTTAAAATAGTAACTATTACTTTTTAAATTAAGAGTTTTCATCAGGAATGGATGTTGAATTTAATCAAACACCTTTTCTACATCTATGAAGATAATTGCTTTTTCCCCTTCCTTAACCTTTTAAATAATGTAGTATCTTAATAGATTTCCTAAAATTGAATGGTTAGTGGTCTCTTGAAAAGAAAATGCAATCTCAGCTGACAAATTTTTTATTGTATATATAATTTAACTAGCAATATGTAGTTGAAATCCTTTGTATCTTAACTTGACTGAAATAGCTGAGTTTTGTTAATCATGTTAGCAATTTTTAGGAGGAATTAATCTACAATACAAACTGCATATTCTAGGTCCTATTTTTATAGTACAGTTTTATCCAGAACTGAACTCATCTACACCCCCAAAACAAAGTAAATATCATTTTTACTCACATTTATTGTATATGATCATTTTCCAGTTTTTTTGTTTGTGTGTTTGTTTTTTCCTGAAACTAAAGTTTAGTTGATTTTGAAACATCAGAAGGTTGGGATTCTCAGTCTTCCCCTTAGACCTGGTTTGTTAAATGTTACAGCTTTATTTTTCACTGCATAACTAATTGGAGCCATTCAGGCTAGGGTAATAATAAAAAAATTTGGACAAAAGATGAACAGGGTTTGAAATGTTGTATTAGTTTATATGTCAAAAGTTCACATTGTATTCCTCTAAAGGAATAGTTTATTAGCAACCTGATCTTGGATTTATTTCATGATTTTCTTGAAATGTTTTGCTTCTGACCACTTCACCTCACCACTCCACCAAAAACAAAACAAACAAAAAAACCATGATTCTTAAATATATAACTTAATCTATGTACTATATCACTATATACTGTTTCATATGTATGCTGTATAAATATACACAGCTCTGCAGTATTATCATATTCCTTTCTTTTGTTTTTATTAACTCAGATTCATTTAGTAATCTGAAGCTGGTAAGTGTCACTTCTGCAAATAGCATCAAAGGATATAATCCCATTTTGTATTAATTGTCTAATGAGTTCAATAGGTGTCACTTAGAAAATAGAGTCTATATTCTTTAGCCGCAATTTGTCATTCAGAATCCATTTCAGAGCTTTCCCCCACAGTTACATAATAATGTTTATTTCAGGCCTATCTGCAATCTACATTACTTGCTAAGACAAATTAATTCCTTACATCTTCATTATGAGGACAAAGCAAATCCATTCATCTCAGAAGGTCGTTTTAGGCCTTACAATATTGGCCTTAGTCATTCTCTGCACTGCATGCAGTATGCAACTGTAGAAATCCTTTGTGTTCCCAGGACCCTGAGCCAAAATCCAAAGAGTCAGTTGCTTAACCGACTGAGCCACCCAGGCAGCCCCCATGTTACCTGTTTTTAATGCTATTTTAGGTCTTCCAACAGACATGTTACTTTCTTTTTTTCTTTTTTTTAATTTAATTTTATTATGTTATGTTAATCACCATACATTACATCATTAGGCTTTGATGTAGTGTTCCATGGTTCATTGTTTGTGTGTAACACCCAGTGCTCCATGCAGAACATGCCCTCTTTAATACCCATCACCGGGCTCACCCATCCCCCCTCCCCCCTCCCCTCTAGAACCCTCAGTTTGTTTCTCAGAGTCCATAGTCTCTCATGGTTCGTCTCCCCCTCTGATTCCCACCCCCCTTCATTTTTCCCTTCCTGCTATCTTCTTTTTTTTTTTTTTAAACATATAATGTATTATTTGTTTCAGAGGTACAGGTCTGAGATTCAACAGTCTTGCACAATTCACAGCGCTCACCATAGCCCATACCCTCCCCAATGTCTATCACCCAGTCACCCCATCCCTCCCACCCCACCCCCCACTCCAGCAACCCTCAGTTTGTTTCCTGAGATTAAGAATTCCTC
>NW_025408822.1:0-39752 GCF_002201575.2 Neomonachus schauinslandi | reverse complement strand
CTGAGATTAAGAATTCCTCATATCAGTGAGATCATATGATACATGTCTTTCTCTGATTGACTTATTTTGCTTAGCATAATAACCTCGACAAAGCCATGAATTCTATGTTCTGTATTTCCCTAGTGCTGGAGTTCTGCCATTCTCATTGTCTTTATTATGAAGAAGGCTCTGGGTGTGTCTCATAATGATTACTCTTCACCACTGCCAGGGCCATAGAGCATTTTTCTTTCTGAACCTGGAGAACCTGGTAGAATTCGTGAAGGGAAAGCCCACAAATGTGTGGAGGGACTCCTAACATTGACTCCCCAGGAGTTTCTCTCTCTCAATATGTTCCATATTCAGCCTCCAGCAATTCATCAAAATTACCATTGGAAAGCTCTTATCAGTTTGTGGCTAGAGCAGCTTGACCTCTAGTTAAGCAGATCCTGGTGCGGTATCTCTCTAGATGTACCTGTCTTTCCACATATAAGGGTGACAATTTAACTTTTGACCTTAGTTCTCTAATGGGTCCAAGAAAGATCTAAGACAAGAGTGCCAACACCCAAGCTATCTATGGATGCTGATGTAACCCATTATATACCAAAAAGAATATAGCTATTCTATCTTCCTTCCTTCCTTCCTTCTTCCATTATTTACTTTTTGAAGGTCAATGTGGAAATTTTTCTGTATTTTTAGAGTTTGTGATTCACTCTAATCTCTAATGGAACCATAATCCAAAAATCAATAACAAATAAACCAAAAAGACTGTACCTTATCATGTCTAGTAGACAAAATTAGGCCTGTTATTTTGGTCTTTTGATCCAAGTAGATAGGGTTAAAAAAAAAAAAAAAAACCTTCAGAAAGAAATGTCTTACGGGCAGGGGAGATTTTAAAATAAGATTTATACATATATTTGCACATGTGAAACAAACCAAATGTGGGACCTCTACAACCACTTAGCTAGTTCATAGTAGAATATTGACTCCTGGATCCATGAGTTTGTAACACAAGGTAGAGTCAACTGAATACACATTGGATAAACTCCAGGTTTATGCATATCCATGTGCTTTATATTATGGATGAATCTAGATTTCTTTACATTTGTGTTAAATCTTCATTCCATCTCTTCTTAACATTTTTTTTCCTTATCCATTTTTATTCTCTCACACGTTTCTTTTTACTTATATAAATTCATGCATCTAGTCTTTATTACTGAATTATTTTTAAATGTCATAACTTTGTAGTCTACTAGGAAAATTGATTTTCCTTTTATTACATATTAAGAAATTGTCATGGGGATCATGAAATTTCCTTATTTTATCCCTACTTGTTTCTTTTATTAGTCATCCATACATTTATGTCTCAAATATTTATTGAGAATTTGCTATATGTCAGGCATTGCATTAAGCTTGGAAATATAGTGATTAGTAAGACAAATACTATCTGTGACATTATAAAACCAAAAATTTACAGTTAGATTTTACAATTTATTACAAGTATGAAGGTGCTTACTAACTCATGTAAGTCTATAGTTTAAATAAAGAATTATGTGGGAGAACAGTGAAATAAAATTAATGAAAAACCCAATTTTCAACCTTAGTGAAGGGAAGTTATTTGTAGGGATGTTTCTCATCTTTGAATTCTGCTTCATACATGTTTTCTCCAAGGTTCTCTTGCTTTTTGGCCTATTTTCATTTCTATGTTAATGTTTGAATAAGCCAGTCACTGTCCTTACCAAAACAAAAACAAAAACAAAAAACAAAACAAAACAAAACAACAACTGGTATTTCAATTATGGTTGCAAGAAATATATAAATGATATTGAAGAAGGGAGAATATTCATCTTAAAAATATTGAGAAAGAATCTATGAAGACAGTACATCTTTCTATCCATATTTTTCTCTTAATAGTGTTATTTCTAAAATAAGTTGTGGTACCATTTTATGTATCTCTAGATTAAATTTAAATTGACCTGTAGTTTCTCTTTCTTATAATGCATTTATTACATTTTTATACCAAGGTTATGATGACCCCATAAAACAAACTGGTCCAATACTGGTCAGTATTTCCTTTTCTCTCTTCTCTAGAAGAGTTTGTGTGAGATTGATGACTTAAATGTTTGATAAAATCCACCAATGAAATTTTGGGCCCTGATATTGGTGTTTTACTTTTTATGTCTGGATGTCTTAAGAAACATTTCTTTAACCTTGAAATTCAGTAGGTCTCTATATCATATTTCATTTTTGCAGATTTATTTTTTGTCTCACTTAGGCTGATAATCTCTGTGATACAGCATCCAGCAGAGTTTCAAAACAGTCATGCTCACCATCTAATAGATAAATGTGAACAAAGTCTGCTGCCAAATGTCTTTCAAATAGGTACTCTTCTGCAACCTTGCCGAATACTTTGAAACTTCAGGATTGAAGTGCAGCAAAGGCTACTTTCACACATGCACACAGAGGCACCACACACACTCACACAGATACATGCAAGGTTCTGTACAGGCAGTGGTTCAAAAAACAACTGAGAGAATAGAGTATTTACAGAAAGCAGGGCAAGAATCTTATTTTCCCTCAGATTGAATGTTTTGGGATAAAGGAAACATCAGCAAGAGAAATTCTCCCTCTCTTTCATTTAAATTTTATTTAAGTCCTCTTTACTCTGATGGAAATACTGAAAAGATCTCCCTTACATACCAAAAGGCAGGGAGTGACAAGAAAACATCTATTTCTGAGCTTCTTACATCACACTTTTCTTCATTCTTCTCACCAAACTAACTTTCTACACACACCTTCTCTCTTTTCTTTCAAATTCATCTTTTTTTTTAAGGAAGAGGCATACACAGGAAGAGGGTAAGGAATCTTGATAAGGTGGCAATTTGCAATGTTGGCATGAGTCCCAGTTGGAGTCAGTGATGGGTTGTACTAGCTGATCACAGTTCTAGAGTGGAAAGAGAGGGTTTTTTTGTTTTTGTTTTTGTTTTTTTAATGGAGGTGGCAATTTCAAAGTTCACACTACTTGAAGTGTCTGGTTGCTCTTGCCAATTATTTTATGTATTCAAAAGATTTTGCAAAGGGAAAATCTAAATTAGTTCTTAAAGCAGTATGAGGTGCTTCCATGGCAGCATTTTAATCCTACGTGTGTTTGCTATGGGTATTAAAAAAAAATAACAAGTTAACTCAATTCTCTTTCTTTCTCTTCTCTCTTGAAGGAATTGGAGACAGTCTTAAATCAATTACTATGTCTAAAATCCAGATCCAGATTGTACTGGGACGTTTAATACTGTGACATAAACTGTCAGAGAGTTAGATAAAGATTGATGAAGGAAAGACTTAAGAGAGTCCTCCAGGTGTTGATTTATATAAATGTGTTTGCCTTGCAGCCTGGAGCATTTCCTTGCATGCAGGATACAGCCAGAGATGTACAAAGTTGTCTGTCTTTATGACATGGAAGCTCTATATGTAGGCCAGGCCATCAATCAGTTGATTAACAGGTACTTGTTGAGTGCCTACTAAGGGCTAAAAAGACTATTCATTTCTGTATCAGCCACTATTTCACATATATCACACTTACTCTGTAAAATGGTGAATACCATTTTTTCCCCACAAAGGAAATTTTGGTTTGTTTTGGAATACTTTCTTACAACTTTAAATATAGCTTATCCCCAGTATGGCTATTCAAATTATAATCTGAGATCTGTCTATCATCTAAAACTAGTAAAATAATAGAAATAAAACAAATCATATTAGCCTTTTTAGATATTATTAAAATATAACCAAATGTTTATCTTAAATCAGACTATATAGTAGAGTGGATATAGCAAAATTCTTTTACCCTTTCACTGGCTTCAAAGGGAAATTTAAAAAAATAACTTTATTTTTAAAAGTCAAAAATAGACTTTTTGAGGGATAAGGATTACATTTATTTGTAGATTTTATCTTAGTATCCAGTGCATGCATTTTCAAATGCTTCCCAACATAAATCAATAAGAACATCTTTTTTTACTGAGGGATTATAACTTTATGTTTTAAATTTTACATTTGTCACTATTTAAAGGTGGTTATAGTGATCTATTGCTGTGTAACAACCATACCGATGCCCCAAATTTATTACAATTTCTCATAGTTCAATGGGTTGCAGGGGTCAGTTGGGGGGGTGGTTCTTGCTTGGAGTCTCATGCAGTTGTCTTCAGATAGTAGCAGGATCTGACATCATGTGAGGGCTCCACTGGGCTGGATGGTTTCTCCACAAGGTTGACAGTTGGTCCTCATTGTCATCTGATAGCTCAACTAGTCCATCACCTGAAGAACCAAGGCTGACAGTTGGTCCTCATTGTCAGCTAGTAGCTCAACTAGTCCATCACCTGAAGAACCAGGATTGATAGTTGGTCCTCATTGTCAGCTAGTAGCTCAACTAGTCCACCACCTGAAGAACCTCATTGTCAGCTGGTAGCTCAACTAATCCATCACCTGAAGTCCATGCCTTCACTGTGTAGTTTGGGTTTTTCACACTAGAATGGCTGAGATTCCAGAAGGAGCAAACAAAAGGGAGATAGAAGTGGAAGATTTTAGTCCAGAGAAAAATTGTCATAAGGTCACCTCTGTATTCTATTGATCAAAGCAGCCACAGTTCATATTCATGGGGGAGGGGACATAAAGTGCACCTCTTGATGGAAAGACTGTCAGATAACTTGTGGTCAACTTTAATTCAACATGCAGCACATCTGAATGCCAGCATGAATCTGGCACTTCCTAATCCACTACATTTGCAGATTGCAGTGATGAAAACATCCCTAATAAGAAGGTTAACTATACACAGGCACCTGAAGCATAGAGAGGCCACAGTTGTAATGATCATTGATCTTTCTCATGATTTAGCTAGTTTCTAATCCATGTTACTGTGTCCCTTTGCAAGTCAATTTAAACCAATATTCTGGGTCATATTTCATGACACATTTTGGCAAGCATTTTACTGATGTCAAAGTGCAAAACTTCTACTGTGTTCCCTATTCTTTATATAATAAGAAATGCTTTTTAAGGATACACCAGTAATTTGTTTTTAATTTAGACAATTAAATGTAGTAATTCTACCTCTTCTCAGTGTTACATACAAGATATTGTTTTTTATTCTTTACTAACTGTTCAAAACTGTACTTATTCATTTTTTCCACAGTGAAACTTTCATTGCATTAACCTTCATGAAAAAATAGGGCAAAGGATTTAAGTCAGTTTGGCAGAGTCAGAAGACACAAACAAACCTCAACTTACAAATTCTATTGATTAGAATAATTTTTACCAGCATAGTATCAGTAGCCTGAAGGATTTCATTCCTAGTTACAGCTCAAAGTTACATGAAAATTTGTTGTGTTTTTGGAAACATTGTTTTTAATTTTTGTTATTTTCTTTTAAATGCAATAAGCCTGTCTTCCATGGAGAAACATGGGATCATGTTGCTGTGTAAAATACTTGGATGTCCATTTTACTTTTAGTCTAAAATAAATGATGAGAAGGACTGTGGTTATCTCATTTTAAGATATATGTTTTGTAAAGGGTATTGCTAACTAGCAGCATATTTTTAGGGAAAGAATAAAGTAGTAAAGGGTCTAGGAAACCAATTATAGAATATGGAGTGAGTCATTTTAAAATGAGAATATTTAACACAGAACAGAGAAATTTCACATCAGAAGTAGTTACTGTCTCTGTATATTCTAAAGGCTCTCAGATGAACTTTTTGCATGATTTAATAAGACTGAATAATGACCAATGAATAAATATTTAAGGGAATCAAATTTTGACTCAAATTTAATATACATATATATATAAATTTTTCTAAATCCTGGTCTGCAACCTGCTCTTTCCTCAAAGGTCTCCATTTTAGTAAATTTAACATTTACTCAGACTAAAAATTTGTCTTCTTATGTTCTCTCATAACTCTGAGACAAGATTTCAAAAATAGAGCAAGGAAGCCTACCTAAGAGAGTCTCTTAAAGTATGTTAAAGTAGAAAAAGAAAAATATGGACATCCTCATTAGAGGAACTATGAACTTTTTGTCAGCTGCAAGCCCCACTTAAGCCTGGATGTAACCCCCACCCTCTGGATTGTTCACACTCTTCACTTTGAAAGGAACCAACTTGATTGGACACTTTTCAATCCCTCATTTGCATATTAACCCAACCAGTCTCCGTTAGCCTTCTTTCTCAATCCCTGTTTTGAATAACAGACCTGATTGAGAACTACCCCTGTAACCTTTCCTCTTTATAACCCTGTCCCATCTTCCTCTTCCTGGGAATGTGAGTTAGATTTCTAATTGAATCTGTGTCTCCTGAATTGCAGTTTTAATTGCCCAAATAAATGATTGGTTGCTTTAATTTTCAGTGAATTACTTCTTGGTCAACAGAACATACATCAAACTTGTCAGTAAATACATTCAGAATTGTACCATTTATTATAAATTTTACCTTGTCATTGTCCTTCAAGTTATCAGTAGTTCTAACCTGGATTAAAATAAGAATGTCCCAAATAGTCACTCTCTACCTCTGTGGTTTGTTAATTGCCCAGAAGCCTGGATGATCCCCTGCTATATACCATCTGAAGGGTTCAATCCCAAAGCCTTCCTTTGTCCTGAAGTTTCCACTGGTGCTTGACATTCTCTTCTGATTCCCATCTTCTTCCACTTCCCCTATTGCTCACTAAGCTCCAACCATACTGGCTTCTTTGCTGTCCCTACTACACCAAGGATGCTGTAGGGGAGGAAAAATAATTTTCCCTCTACCCTTCTAGGTTCTTGGCTGAGATGCCCCTATAATAAAAGACAGACCAACAGGAGAAAAACAAAGAGAAGTTTAATAACATGTATACCTCCTTATACCTGTGAGATTCCCAGGAAAACCGAATAACTCCTCATGGTCGCCCAACCCATCTCCTTAAATACCATCTGCACCTAAAGACAAAAAAATGTTGTTTGGGGGAGGGGATTCCAGTTATGGGAGGTATCTTGAGAAGCACAGGAAACAAGGGTCAGGGTATTATACAAGTGTGAGTCTTCTCCAGTGATAGTGTTATGCAAATGTAAGCCATCTCCAGTGAAAAGAGTTCTAGAGATTTAGAGTCATCCTTCTCTTCCTGGTGCAGAGAGCGGGACACTGTCACAAGTGGAGATTTCTTTATAAATGTAACTGTCTCCTACAAAAGTGTAACTTCTACTCAGTTTTCAGAACTTCTCCTTTATCTGCTGGATTTCTTGTTTCTTTGTGTGTTTGTTTTTAATAACCAGCTCAAGATACTTCTTATGCCAAAGAGGCATATTTTGGGTGGCAAATTCTGCTCTCCTTTGATGCTTCTACCTTAGGACTTTTGCATTGGCTGTCCACTCTGCTCAAATGCATTTACCTATCTATCCCACTGACTGTCATATTTAACAGGACCCTTTATATCTATTTTTCCCTACCCCGTCACTATAGCCCCTTCAATGATTTATTTCTATTAGAGTTTTCACCACTCTCTGACCTAATATTTGTACGCTGACTTATTTTTTTCTCACCTAGTAGAATCCAGGCTCCATAAATGCAAAAACTTTTTTATTCACTGCTGTGTTTGCTATATTTAGAGCAGTGTCAGGCCCAGAGAATTGGTGGATTATACATATATGTTAAATTGCTTTTAAAATGAAACAATGAATGCTATAGCCATTAATTCTATGATTATCTAATTACAGATATTAATTAAATGGCTACCCAGGTGGCACCTGGGTGGCTCAGTTGTTAAGCATCTGCCTTCAGCTTGGGTCATGATCTCAGGGTCCTGGGATTGAGCCCCACATCAGGCTCCCTGCTCGGTGGGAAGCCTGCTTCTCCCTCTCCCACTTCCCCTGCTTGTGTTCCCTCTCTCACTGTGTCTCTCTCTGTCCTATAAATAAATAAATAAATAAATAAATAAATAAATAAATAAATAAATAAAATCTTAAAAAAAAAATGGCTACCCAAGATGGCATGACTTCTCAGTAATCACTGGGGTCTGGTATTTTCTGCAATAATATTTATTAATACATCTATCCTGCAAGATACTAAGTTTCACAGAATTGTGTTTTTTAAAAGATTTTATTTATTTATTTAATTTTTGAGAGAGAGAGAGAGAGTGCATCCAAGTAAGAGCAAAGGGAAAGAGACCAGAAGACTCCATGCTGACCATGAAGCCCTATGTGGGGCTCCATCCCATGACCCCAAGATCATGACTTGAGCCAAAACCAAGAGTTGGATGCTTAACTGACTGAGCCACCCAGGCATCCTCATAGAATTGTTTTGAAGCAAATTTGGAAAGTATTGTCAAACATAACTGAAGGTCTTCACAAATCCACTTCTTCCAAAACCTTGGTGGACTCCTTGTTTTTCTTCTTTTTTAAAAGACTGGAATACTTTTAAGCATGATTTATGGTCACGGAGGTTGATGGACAGGTGTGGGTAATGGGTCTTGCAAAATGGTTGCATTTTGTCAGTGAAGGAGCAAGGTCATCAGGGCAAGGATGGGGAAGAGGACACTTCAGAAAGTGGGAGAAAACAAAGATCAGTGGAAGAGATTATGCCCATGTGTGCCCTTTAGTGGTTAAGACCAATAAACACAGATGTGTATTTCTTTTTTTTCTTACCATATATAGCTAAAGGAGTGGATGCATAGAATAGGTAGAAATTTGTATTTTTTTTTAATGAGTATAATAACAAAGAAAAAAGTTAATTGAAGATGTAATATTGAATCTATGTAGTGTAAGGAAGCATTTGAAAGCATGAGAAAGGAAAGGCCTGAGAAAAAGGTGATATGATCAGTAATGAAGTGTTCATAAGTCCTTATGGGGTTCAAGGATGTTTGGTGTTGGTACAGAATTAAATGAACTGGAAAGACAGTAGGTTAAGTTTGAGATTGTGGAGGGTTTTAATCACTGGCAATGAATGGGTTTAGGTATTACCAGGGTGGAGGACACATTCATTTGAGGAGAGGAGGTCAAGGAAGTAAAAAACTACTGTATTGGAAAACTGCGTGAATACTGGCATCACCAAGGACCATGGCAGTCAGAGTATAACGGAGATGGCTATAATCCTGGAGCTAAAATCTTCAAGAGGATCAAAAGTGCTGAGTCTTGGTAGTATAAAAACTGAAGGTGGTGGAAAATACATGGAGATCTCAAACTTAAAGCTGACTTTTGCTGGCAGAGGAAAGAGAGTGTTCTTAAAATGTTATTAGGGCCAAGGGGCCCTGATCCTAGCCATTTTATATCATTGGATGATTTTTCTAAGTACAGTTGCTGCTGACATTTCCTAGAGGAAAAACACAGAACATTCTAGCAATATTAAAAAGCCATTGGATTCCCCTTTGAATCTTATATTAATATGGGAAAAAAATGCCCCTCTCTGAACTAGTTTCACTTCTCCCATGTCTGCCCCAACAAACCAAGAAGAATATAAAGGCTAATATTCCTGCAGGCTGGGCTCATTAGCTCTCATGCTTTCTCCATATCCTGGTTCTCCTTGTAATCAGCATGTGCAGCTCCAGACTTTATGGTAATGTTCTGAGTCACAATGTAACAGTTAGCCTTCCACATTCAGAACTCATTCAGTGGTATAGTTCATTATAAATAATATCCTTTTATTAGTAGAATTGAAATTCCCATTACTTATTACAGGTGCTTAAATAGCTACTGTTTCATTAACTAATGATGTCTTTCTGAGGACAGTCAAATGGCATCTTCTAAATTGTATTTTCACAGGCAGTTACCAGGGCAGCTCTGGGAACAAGAGACTGAGGCTATGGTACACTCAAATTCTTGGTCCAAGCCTGCTTTTTATCTCAGCAAGGAGGGATGCCCTGTGTATCTGAGCAAGCTCTCTGGATTCCTGTCTCACCTGAAAACTTTGAATTTAATCTTTATTTTATCAAATTGCCATTTTGCATTATATTTTTGTGTTTCATTGTGACTTAAGGTTTTTATATTCTCTTCTGTGATTGAGGAATTATTAGTTAGTGCTAGAATTCTTCACAGGATGCTCTTATAAAAGATTTTTCTTGAATTGAGATGGTTCAAGTTACCAGCCTATCTGAAAAAAATGTTCTGTATCATTGGGAAGGTGCTGAATTTCACCAAAAGATGCCAAAGTACTCCCAAGAAATCTCCGAAGATAAATGCTGCCCTTTTAAACATCTTTTGGTAAGAATCCCCATTGTGATAATGGAGAAGAAGGGCGGAATTTTAAGGGACTGGGAAAAGCCTAGTGCAATGTATACATCTCCATAAAATATTTCTCTTTGAGCGAGCTAGCCAGACTAGTCTTACCTTGATTATGTTACCCTGGAAACTCCAGAGGGCCCATAATAAGTAAGGAGAGAGATATAAATGAGTATAAGTGTACATATATATTTACATCTTTGCATATAAGTGCTTAAATTAATGGTTACCTATATGTATATGATTTTTGCATACATTGTTCACAAGTGGTTTACTTAAATGGTTCTACCTCCTTGGCAGAAATAAGGACCACTTCTGGGTATTAGTTCCTTTATTTATCTATGCTGATTTTATGTGGTTCTAACTGGAAAAAAATGGGAACTCAGAACAGAGACCCATTGTTCTAGGACAGCGATCCATTTTCTCATCAATAGTACTTTGCCTCAGCTTTTTAGGCTGTTGGGGTGGGATATATTTGAACAGTACCTCTTGCTCCTTTTGTATATTTTCCTTGTATTCTTAAGATGCAAACTCCCAATCTTGAGGCTACTCTTTTTTTTTTGCGAGAGAGAGAATGAGAGACAGAGAGCATGAAAGGGAGGAGGGTCAGAGGGAGAAGCAGACTCCCTGCTGAGCAGAGAGCCCGATGTGGGACTCGATCCCGGGACTCCAGGATCATGACCTGAGCCGAAGGCAGTCGCTTAACCAACTGAGCCACCCAGGCGCCCTCTTGAGGCTACTCTTCCTCATTGGCTACTTGCCTTTAGGGGCAAGCCTTGGGTAAGTCTGACTTTAAAGTATCCAAACTGTCAAAAATCCAAAAGTAGAAAAAAATTCAAACAGATCAGTAAAATATTATTTAATAAGAGTTTATTGTGCACAGAAGAACAGTTCACAAGCTCTGAGTCTTCAAATCCAAAAATGAAAACCACAGTGAGTTATCACCTCACACCTGTCAGAGTGGCTAAAACAACAACAACAACAACAACAACAACAACGACAACAAGAAATAACAGATGTTGGTGGCGAGGTTGCAGAGAAAAAGGAACGTTAGTGCACTGTTGGTGGGAGTGCAAACCGGTGCAGCTACTGTGGAAAACAGTATGGAGGTTCCTCAAAAAGTTGAAAATAGAACTACCCTATGATCCAGCAATCACACTACAATGTATTTACTCAAAGAATACAAAAACACTAATTCAAAGAGATACATGCACTCCTATGTTTATAGCAGCATTATCTTCAATAGTCAAATTATGGAAGCAGCCCAAGTGTCCATCGATTGATGAATGGATAAAGAAGAGGTTGGTATATATACATAGTGGAATATTGTTCAGCCATCAAAAAGAATGAAATCTTGTCATGTGCAGCGACATGAATGGAGCTAGAGAGTAAATACTAAGTGAAATAAGTCAGTCAGAGGAAGAAAAATCCCATATGATATCACTCATATGTAGAATTTAAGAAACCAAACAAATGAGCAAAGGAAGAGAGAAAGAGAGAGAGAAACCAAGAAACAGACTGTTAACTATAGAGAACAAACAGATGGTTACCAGAGAAGAGGTGGGTGGGGGGATGGGTGAAATAGGGGATGGGGATTAAAGAGTACCCTCCTCATGATGCGCACCAAATAATGTATAGAATTGTTGAATCACTATACTGTACACCTGAAACTAATAAAACACTGTATATTAACAATACTGAAATTAAAATTTAAAATTTTAAAAAAAAATTCCACCATCCTGAATGAGACAGATTCCCAGGGAGGCCCAGAAATGCACATTTGAGACACAAGGAATAACATTCCCAGAAAGGAGAACTTTAGCTCACTCCAGGGAAGAAGTCAGGGAGGAAATGAGCACCCCATCACTGGGACACGCAAAAAAGAAAAAAGACAAATCCAAAGCTGATATGAAGCCTAGAGGCATGATATCACAAGATGGTTCATAAAGTGAAAATGAGGAAGGTGTTAAACCTTTACATGATTGGTTATTACAATGGGGGTTTCCAGACAGCAGGGGATTGGTTAAAAGTTATGATCTTATACCATTTTAGAAAGATGATGTTTCCTTTATGATTATGAGAGGCATTTATAAGAAATAACCTAAGTTTTGTTTACGATCATGAAATAAGGTAGATTTAGTTTTGTTTACATGGCTTAAGTGGTTATATCTGTTGGGGAAGTTTCAAGCCTCCTCTCCATTTTATTTTATTTAATCAACGCTTAGCCACATTGGCTACAGCATCAGTACCACCACTTATATTTTTGGTCATTTAAGCAATACATCTATCAGTTCTCCCCAATCTCAGAAACCTCTTGAGCTACATAGATTGTTCTTGACATTGACCATTGAATCCACGGGGACTGCTGGCCAGGTCTGGCATGCACTGACTACCCTGCTTCTCTGCCTTTCTGGGATTCTACTGTTTGTTGTTGCCTTGAACATACTGGTAAAGTTTTCTCTGCATGTTTACTTCCTCAACACACCCTCTGGAAGGGCTGTGTCCCTGTCTTCCTGAAACAGTCTGGGCTTCAGCAGAAATGCCCTTTCTAAGACTACCTCTTCAGAAGAAACCAGGACCCATTTGTCACTGGAAATGACTCCTTTCCCTCTCACACTTTCACTTGTTTATTAAAATTCGTATGTATTAGTCTTGGAACCAAGTTCACTTGAATTTGACAGAAGGTGAACACATAAGCCGACAATCAAAACCCCTAACCAAACAAAAGAACTTCTTACATCATCATGAGACTTGGTTTACAACACCATCAATCTGAGAATCTTTTGGCCAGGAATGCATTTACTGACGATCCCTGAGACACTCCAAAAGGAAGTAGAGAAGGTTGTCGAGAACTGCAATTTAATGTTGGATTAAATACTGTGGGGGAATAATTCAAGCCAAAGGAAAAAAAAAACCCACAAATATCTAGACGTGTTGATTTTTAATCTCCCCTACTTGTTATGTTTTAAAAGTGCAGCTATTTTTACATGGAATTTAATTTCTCATACTTTTTTTCTTTTTTCAACTCTCATGATCTCTCTCTCTCTCTTTTAAAATGAATCATAGAACTTTACCATGCTGTAAATGAATTCTGATACCAGAAGCCCATCAAAAAACCTGGACGCAAATTCAAGGAATAGATATAATTTATTCCCTATGCATTTGGAGTAAAATTTAAACTCACTTGAAAATTACCCTGTAAATATTAAAATTATGCTGAAAATAATTTTGAGGCTGTGTAGGTAATGGAGGAGTCATAGCTGATGAGTGCCTCTGTTTGCTTTTTCTAGTACCAATATTATTAAACCTGGTAAATGGTTATACCTACTGAGGTTTGCTTACAGCAGAAAACTGAAATGAACAGAATACCAGAATTCTATAGTAGCAATATCATTTCCTCCACTATTGTAAATGCTTTAGACATCAACTTTTTTAAACTTTAAAAGGTAGGTAGTATCATAATCTAAAGAAAACCTCTGGACTGGATTAATGATCCAATTATGTGTACTCTACACAATATATTTAAAACAAAGGAACTGGGCATCCAGTTTGAAAGTAATGGCAAAAATCAACATTTGCCCCTTTTGAGAAATGCTCTCAAAATATCAAGAGGAATAAGAAATAAAAATGTAAATGTGTTTTCAGTGAAACATGGAGAAAGCTGAAAATATGAACAAAATAAGAGGAATGACTGCCCAGAATAGTTGAAACTGAACAGAAGAATAGGAGGAGGAACTTTTGAATACACATCTGTGGTTGTAGAGTTTAGGAAGAGCCAACAAATAACAACTCTAAAGGTGAGGAACATACTGGCATGCCAAAGAGAAACCTCTCCTTCCCAAGGGTAGAAATGAGGTGCGTGGGGCCCAGGGCAGACCTATCCTAGACCAAGTTCAATTCTTTAAATCAGATGAGGGGGGCTGAATAAAGTTTTCCACAGATAAGCTAAATTTGAAGGAAGCAGTCTGTCTGTGTGTCAGAAGAAAGAGGCTTTGCCTAGAAAATAACCTTGCCACCACCATCTTCCTTGGCTGGGAAAAACTAAAGACTGAAATAACTCACATGCATAAATATGCATGAAAGACAAAATGTCTCCTAGGTTTGAATACTGGCTCACTGAAATTCCTACAGTACCCCCGCCCAAAAAAATTGTTTTAAGAAAGTATCACTTCCTAAAAATAAGAGAGGTAAAAGGATCTAGTGTAGGAAATCCCTCCATGCGTGCGTGCACACACACACACACACACACACATGAACACACACACACACAAAGGGGAACAACAGCACAAAAGACAGAACAAGGAGGAAAAACTGTGAGTCTTGGACTTATTTTAGTAACTGTATCTGGGCTGTCTTAGCTTTTCCTCTGCTATAAAACCACAGTATAACCAATGACTCAAGAACTTTCTTAATCAGAATCTTATCTTTAAAATGTTTTTGGCATAGTCCTTCAATTCAAGAAATGATTTCATTTGGCAACTTTTGGAGCACTTAAAAATTCTGTACATCTTTTTCATATTTTCCAAAATATTATAATTTTTGGTATGTATGCCTAAAAGCAAGAGGGTGTCCCATGGAATGGTAGATGCTTACTTTTACTTGCAGCTACATAAATATGATGAGGTCCAGTGAAGTTCCTGACCTATTATTGTAGAATTAAGTTTATGTTAGCATCTATAATTTGTTTCTATTTATATAGAGATAATCTGAATACATAGATAGATGATATAGATATAGATATGGATTTTATATATATATCTGAAGCCTGGGTACCTCTAAAGATATGTGGGACACAACTGTGGGCAAACCCAAGTCCCAGTAGATATGTTTTCTAGTGATGCTTGGGGGTAGGATTTTTTGGCTGTTAAGGTAAAATTACCAGACTTGTGCCAGTCTTATAAGCAGCAAAGAGTTCCAGTTGTATATCAGGGAGTGTTTGTCATTTAAAGAATTATTGAAAAACTGTTCATTCTTTTGTCCCTAGGAACCCAAATCCTAAGATTTTTCTTCCAGAAAAAAAAATCCAAAAGGAAATACGCTCTTTAAAAATAAAATTTTATTTCATGACTAAGTAATACAAGTGAGGAATTGGGAAACACCTAAATCTCTGGGGTAATGCAAGAGTCCACCATATGGATGTCTGTGTAGGGAAATAGGATCTAAATAGAATGAAGCTGAAGAAATAGCAGCCAGAGTTTAAGTCTACTGGGACAGATGGGATTTCAGGGGCAGGATACTGCAGAAAAGTAAAATGGAGCAAAAGAGTCATGAAAATCTGAGTAAAAATTGGTCTTCAGCTGCTTGTAGTCCAGCATGAGACTGTACAGGAGGGCAAGCAGAGCACAGCTACTGGGAAGCGACCAGAATTTCAGAGATCTTTTAAGACTGGGCAGGGTGCACTAGATGGAGTACTCATTATAGAAGTCTTCTTAAATGGTTTACTTGTATGAAATTCTGACAATGCTACAAATCATAAGGATTTCCTGTGTAAATTCAAATAGTAATTTTCATAGATTTAATTTTAAGACCTTGGACATATGATTGAGTTAATCAGTAAATAATCTTTGGGTGCTCACACAATTTCAAAGTAAAAAACAGACACAAAACACTAGTTACTAAACATACATTAATATACTTTTATCTCTTAAAAAGCTACAAATTATAAAAATATGAATATTATAAGATATTTTAAAAATATGCAAAATAAGTGGACATTTTATATAACAGCTAAATAGATACTGGATTTCTATCCTTCTGTTTTCCCTTGTGTCTGGAGAAAACAGAATTTGGTTAAAGATAATAATTACTATAAACTTGTGATTATACTAGTTTAATAGTTACATAGAAATTTGAATACAAGATAGTGGGTATGATTTTGTTTGTTTATAAAACTATTGCTGTTTATGAAGATTGATTTAATATGATACATTATTTTATTTAACATACTGATATTATATTTTAAAACTGTAAATTTATTATCTATTTGTAAGTTATTTTGTGGCAAGATTTATAAAGTTTCTTCCTTGGCCCAAAAATATCCTTTTAATTCTCTGTGCCTTTTTCATTCCCTTAAATCATTGAAGTATTATTTATTATTTTTTAAAAGCTTAGTTCTTAACAATCATTGTTGTTTATCGTGTATGTTTTTTACAATGGTAGTTACAAATATTTCTTGTCTTCAGATATTTATGACTTAGTCTTGTCTGCTTTGGTAACTATTGTTAATTTGCCTGACCACCATTCTTCTCTTACTCAAAAAAGGACAACTCCATAATTTTTTACTTTTGTTAAGAGGAAACTATTCATACCCTGCCTAGACCTTCCAGAGACTTTCTTAGATAACCCTGATTTAATTTTGTATGTTGATGGTTCACACTTAAAGAGCAAAAATAAAGATTGTCAAGCAGGCTATGTTATTTCGTATCTAAATTCACACTTAAAATAATAAGCTTTTCCCTCAAATTAAATAGGTTCGGATAGCAGAATTAATTGCCTTTGCCCGGACCTACTAACTAGCAAAATATAAAAGGGGAAATATTTATACTAAGTGTGGGCATAATTTTGGGTTTGTCCACAACTTTGTGATGCTTAGGAAAAAACAGAGGTTTCCTGACCTCTACACAAACCCTTTTAAAATCTGATATCAAATTGAAGAACATTTAGATGCTTTGCTGCTATAGTAGCTATCAGTTGCTGGGAGAAGCTTAACTGGCTGGTTGTGGTTCAAGGTCTTTCATGAGGTTGCTGTGAAGCTGTTAGCTGGGACAGTAGTCATTTGAACACTTCCAAACTCATGCGGTTATTGGCAGGCCTCAGTTGCTCTCTGGCTTGTAGACTGGAGACCTCATTTCCTTGCCACGTAAGCTCTCCATGGGCTGCCTGAGTGTCCTGAAGACACGGCAGCTGGCTTCCCCAGAGTAGTGATCCAAAAGACAGAAAGAAACCCAAGATGGAAGCTGCAGTCTTTGATACCTTAATATTAGAAGGACTTGCCATTACTTCTGCCATATGCACAGTAAGTAACCATTATACGTCTACCACACAGACACAATATGCCCAAGAATATAGATAATAATAAAATGTAGTAAAACCAAAATTAGGAAGTGATAAATTTTGACTATTCATTACATTTCTTTTTACTATAATTCATTGTTTATGCAATTTCTTTTTTTTTTTTGCAATTTAACTTTTTAATAATGGCTATGTTTAACCACTGGCTCAAAAAAATCCCTAACGATTAAATAGTCTTGCCTCAGAAGACAGTGCAAAGTACTCCAGCACACCACCGGTTCTTTTCCAAAGTGAGGGTTCTCCATTCTAGGTCAGTTTTGGCAGATTCCTAATGGAGTCTTTTATTTACTCATTTAAATATTTGATATTTTGCAGCATATTGAGAATCAATATGAGATTCCTGAATAAGGTCAGGCTTTGGCATCACGAAATGTGTGTAGGTCTGATGTGTTATGAGTGTCAAAATAGCCAGAAGGAAATCTTTGTTTTGCGACCTCCCAGCTCTGCAACATTAGATAGCTTACTTAAATTTTCTGAACTGGAATCCTCATTTGGAATTTAGGGTTAAACATATGCACACACACACACACACACACGCACCCCAAATAAATAAACTGGCTAATCCTCCACCCACTGGTACTGTGTGAGGTTGAACTGAGGTAATGCAGGTAGGTTCCCTTTCTAAGTACTGTGGCTCTTTCACATTCATTACCTCGCGTAATCCTGACAACTCTGTTTAGTGAGCATTATTAATAACTCTGCTTGATACCAAAAGTCAGAAGGGTTAAGTGACTTGCCCAAGGTCACAGAACTAATAAGATTGCTCCATAAATACAAGGTGGAGATGGCAGTGTTGGCTCAAGAACAATAACCTTCCCCGAGAACTGAAACCAACGGACAGCCTTTCATTATAGCAGGAATAAGTTGCTGTAGGACAACAAAGCTTTCCAGCACCCTCCCTTTATCAGTGAGGTCCGTTGTGCAGATGTAAACTCCAATTTAATTAAATGAAAAATCCTACTCGAGTACATGCTTACATATGCTACTCCTCATTTAGCCACCACAATGAATAATATGATCTCTGCTGTGTTCACTGTGCAGGCAACAGAAGGTTACATGACAAAGACTTAGGTCTCCCAATGCCACAGCCTTCTCAATTACATGACAGATACATTCCCACTGATGCCTGATCAGGGGCAGGATCTGTTTTTATCTCAGGTTAAAGTGGAGAACGAGGTGTTTCCTAGAAAACATGGACATTTTGTGGTATGTTCCATGCGAAGCATGTGAAGGCCAATTAAGCAAAGAGGAGAGGCCACTCAGGTATCTATCTGATGGTTTCTAGTTGTGAGTAATTATCCCCACTTTAGTGACAAATCTGGGTGTGGGGGCATGAGAAGTGTACCTCTTGGATGCAATTGCTATGTAGAGATCAATAAGCCGAAAAAAAAAAAAAAGAATTATTTTCCCCACCACAGCCTAGAAATGGTTCTAGAATCCATAGAAATGAAGGACATGTTATATAGCCAAATGAAAGAGGGCTGGAGTATTAGAATAGTCAGACAGAAAACCAGCCTACAGTAAAACACCTGAGTTTGCTTTTCTTGACCTTTCCATACCCAAATGTTCCTAGAATACTTAAAGGGGTCACAATGGAACAAGTTATTAATGGCATTTGGCCTCCAAATATTCCTTGTGGTGGTGTGCATTCAGATGAAATGAAAGTCTGGAGTCATTCTTTTCTTTCAGAATCACATAGTCACTTAGAAACTCTGTTTCAGGGTAATATTTTGAATGTGCATAAACTTGTCACAAATTATTCATTTACAGGCAGCTTATGTGGTACTTCTATAAGCTTTAACTTATTTGACCTTCAAAATTATTATGTGAGAAAGACAAAGATAATATCACAAGCCAAAGTTTACAGACAAAGAAATTGAAGCTTAGAGAAGTTTCTTAAAAATTATTTAAGGTCTTACATTTTAAATGGTGAGCTAGGTTTACACTCAGAGTCAGAATGCACATAATAATGAAAAGCTTAAAGCTGTGAGTTCTATTCTTGTGAAAAAAAACATGTTTTTTCTCTTTCAAGGCCACACAAACTGAACTTCTGACATTTAGTTTGGAATGGCTTACTGAGATGAATTGTAGATAGATAAGTACATGTCTGGTCCTGAAATCAGTTCTATTGAAGTTCAGTAGAAAAATAGATAACAGATTCTACCAAACATTTAAGGAGGAAATTATGCCCATTCTCTACAATCTCTTTTAGAGGACAGTAGCAGAGGGAACACTTCCTAACTCATTCTATGAGTTCAGCATTACCCTAACATAAAAACTATACTATAACTTACAAGAAAACTATAACCGAAATCTCTCATGAAAATAGATGAAAAATTTCTCAACAGAATATCAACAAATTGAATCCAAGAATACATAAACAAAATTATGTACTATGTCATGACCAAGTAGGATTTATCCCAGATAGGAAGGGCTAGTCAATATTTTAAAATAAGTTAATGCAGTCACATCATCAGACTTAAAAAAAAAAAAAGTCAATCATATGACCGTATAGATGCAGAAAATTTGGCAAAATCCAACACACATTCATGATAAAAACTCTCAGTAGACTAGGAATAGGGAGGAACTTTCTCAACTAGATAAAGGCTATCTGCAAAAAACCTACAGGTAACATCATACTTAAGGGTGAGAAACTTGAAGCCTTCCCATTAAGATTAGATACAAAGCAAGGAGGTCTCCTCTCACCACGCCTTCTCAACATGTACTAGAGTCCTTGCTAATGCAAGAAGGCAAGACATAGAAATAAAATGTGTACAGAATGGGAAAGAAAACATAAAAGTATCTTTGTTCACAGATGACATAATAGTCTACATAAAAAATCAAAACAATCAACAAAAAAAAGTCCTGGAACTGATACACAATTATAGCAAGGTTGCAGGATACAAAAGTTAATCACTTCCCTATATGTCAGCAATGAACAAATGGAATTTGAAATTAAAAACATAATGCTATTAGACCTCCCCAAATGAAATAAACAAGTTGCTCCTAAAAGTAACATAGGAGAAAACCTAAATGATTTTGTGTATGGTGATGACTTTTTAGATACAACAGAAAAGCATGATCGGTGAAAGTAATAATTGATAAGCTGGACTTCATTAAAAGTAAAAATTTCTCTGTGAAATATGATGGCAAGAAAATGAGAAGATGAGTCATCGACTGGAATAAAATATACAAAGAACTCTTAAAATTTGACAATAAGAAAACAAACAATCTGATTTAAAAATTGGTCAAAAACCATAACAGACTCCTCACCAAAGAACATATATGGGTGGCAAATAAGCATATGAAAAGATGCTCCACATCATAGGTCATCACAGAAATACAAGTTAAAACAACAATGAGATACCACTATACACCTTAGAATGTTACACATTAGAAGGGACAAAAATCCAAAACACTAACAACACCAAATGCTGGTAAGGATATAGAGCAATATGAGCTCTCATGCATTACTGGTAGGAATGAAAATGGTACAGCTATTTTAGAAGACAATCTAGTAGTTTCTTACTAAATCAACCATACTCTTACCATACAATTCAGTAATCATGCTCTTTGGTATTTACCTACAGGAGTTGAAAACATCCACACAAAAATGTGCACATGGATGTTTACAGTAGCTTTATTCATAATTGTCAAAATTTGGAAGCAGCCATGATGTCCTTCAGTAGGTGAGTGGATAAATAACTGTGGTACACCCAGAGAATGGAATACTATTCAGCACTAAAAAGGTATAAGTTACAAAGCCATGGAGAGACATAGAAGAGTCTTAAATGCATTTTAGTAAGTGAAAGACAACAACGTGAAAAGGCTACTTACTGCATTATTTCAACTATGTGACATTTTGGAAAAGGGAAAACTAAGGAGATAGTAAAAAGATCAGTTATTGCCAGGGGTCAAAAAGGAAAGAAAGGATAAATAGGCAGAGCACAGAAGATTTACAGGGCCATGAAACTATTCTGTATGATCTGTAATAGTAGATATATGTCATTATATTTATCTAAACCCATAGAATGTACACTACTATGAGAGAACACTAAAGTAAACTATGGACTTCGGGTGATTATATGTGTCAATGTAGATTCACCAGCTTTAATAAGTATATCACCCTGGTGGGGAATGTTGATAATGGGAGAAGCTGTGCAGGTATGGGGGCAGGAGGCATATGGGAAATCTCCTTGCCTTCCCCTCAATTTTGCTGTGAACCTAAAACTACTCTATAAAAATAAAATCCTAATTTAAAAAGTAGGTAACAGATAAGTAATGAAAAACAACAAAACACAGCCAACCAAATGACCACACTGCTCTGCAAAATGAAAGCTGTCCAGAAGAGGAATTTGCCTTTAGTTATCCGGGGATTTAGTTAGCTGACACTGGAGGCTGCCATGTACATGTCAATCAGAGTGTGTCTGCTTCCTGAAAAGGGCACTTGTCCAACTGGGAGAAACCTAGACTAAGTGACATTCAAATAGGTTCCAATATGCAGATTCCGGGAACAAAAATGTCCATTTTGTAGGGAAACATGGCAGGAACATTACAGAAAAAGGACAATACAATATGCTCAAAGTATATTTGAGTATGCTCATAGTATGCATGTATACTATGTAAGTCTTCACAATACACTGCTAACATATTTAAATGAGTAAGCACTAATAAATAAATAAGCAAATAAGTGGAGAAAATATGAAATTAGAGATAGCAAATAAATGCTGAAAGTAAGGTAGAAATAACATTAAATGGTGAGTTGGCATTAGTCGCTTTAAAAGATGGTGCCATCCTCAAAAATAATAAAGCATTAAATTATTTATATATATAATTATTAAATTTTACATATATATATATATATATATATATATATCTCCAGTTTTGGTTCCTGGGAAAGATGCTTCTTTTTTGTTGTTTGTTTAGTACCCTCCCACAGAACCCAGCAAAGTTATCAATAAGTGCTTTTTGAACCAATTAGAACACATTTTACCAAAATATCTAAAGTCAACATTAAATGATCCATGGCTACTTTGCCAAGAATTAAGAAGTCCTTTTCTCAGTTGGCCTTTGCATTTGCTTAACAGGTTAAGACATTGCTTTTCTGGGTGTTGGTACATTGTCTGATGGAGGCAGAGTTTCAGGGAACGAAAGCCTGTCAGCTGGGCTAATTTATCTACCTAATTGTTATGCAGCAAACACAGATTCCTGTACCGATGCGCTACTGATACTTGAAGAACCCACTCAGATTTCTCAGGAAATTAGAGAATCCTGAGCATTTGAATTTGGTACTGGTGTATTGATCTCCATTACCTGTGCTACCCACATTAGGGCTTGGATTTGTAGTACGATATTCATGAGTGTTCAACAGTTACAGTGTGTCAAATACGGGTGTTAAGATACTCTTCTACTGACACATGAGTGAACTGTTCACTCAACGGAAACACAGACAAAAAACATCCTTAGGGAGAATCAGATGAGAAGCAATGCTTTGTGAATTCAGAGGAAGAACAGATTTCTCCCAGCTGAAGAGGACCAGGTTAACTGTATAAAGTAGGTGATGTTTTAGTGGAGCCTTAAAAATGGGTAGACTCTAGACAGACAGAGATGGCAGTAGGAGCAGAGTGGAAGGAAAGAAGGGCATTTGGGGAAGAAGGCACACGTGCATGCGCTAAGGGTGAGGGCATGCATGTTCACACACATGAACACACACACACACACACACACACACACCAAGGCAGCACTGAATCCTAGAACATCACACAGTGCTCTTTGTCTTACCCCTTGAAGACTTACATTATAGGTGTTTGTAACCTAGACCACTCAGCCTGAACTGCTTTGGTTGCAATGTTGGAGAACAATTGCACTCTATTTTAGTGGGCTGTTTCTAGCTTCATTAAAGGCAGTGTCAGGCCTATGTCAAAAATTTTGGTGTTAAAATTTTAAAAGGTTCTCTTTCCCTGAGCATTTCTAACTGACATTCAGCCTACTGCACACACAGAGCATCAACAATGCTGTTTCCATGGTCACTGCAAAGAAGGGAGACATGAGTCAGGTACCCTTGATTGGAATATCTTGGCCCAATTGGCATCAAAGGAACTTGAAGCATCATACTCTTCCCACTCTTGAAGCGGACAGATTTTTGCATCAGCCAAGTGGATAAAAGCCACAGTTCATAAAGCTGAACGTGGGAAGGGCAGCTCCATGTTTCTCTTGAGATTATCAGCTGCGTACCAGGTGGGATCTACTAGCAAAAGCTGCTCAGAGCACACAAATGTGTGAATGTATAAGAAAGCACTCCACGAAGAGAGCTTTGCTGTATGGTCCATCGGCGTGTGACAATTAAGACTACCAAGAAATGCCCAGGATGGCTGGAAACACGATCTCCTCTTTACTTGAATATGATCCCAGATAACAGTTATCTGGAGAGGAGAGGGGAGAGATTGAAAATAACAATGATAAGGATAATCAGACCATTGTCTGCTATGTTCCAGACAGGCAGCATTTAAGTGGGGATATTGTTTCAACAACTAGAAGAGATTTAAATGTAAATAGTTAAATAGTAAATAGTGTAAATAGTCTGTAGTATTGTTTTTCCTCTCTGAGGGCAAATGTAGCTAAAAGGGACACTGATGGGCTACTGAAAAGATGCTCTCTGTTTATTTACAGTCTCCCTTGCTCATGTTATCTTTGGCGAGTTTGAAGCACTAACAAAGATGGATATTTTTTATTATTGTTTTGATTTTATTGATTTCTCTCCATGAGCTTTGGGGATTAACATGCCTGCTTTGGCTGAACAGCTTGAATTCACATTTCTCCCTTTGCTCCCATTGTTGCTCCACGCTTTTCTCCCTCTGTGGGTCAGAGAAGGGCTGGGACTGGCTTGGCTTGTTTGCTTACTCTCATGAGTTGCAAAGCCAGCCGAAGATGCACCAGGGATGCTGGTTATCAAAGATACCTTTATAGGAACCAAGGAGAGGAGATTTAGCACCCATAGAGAGGTATTAAGTGATTTTTGTCCTATGCAGTCCTATTACTTTGCGATTATTTTTAGATACATCCCACAGTAATCTTAAAAAATCTTGGAAACAGTATTATTCATATCGTAAATTTTGATTGGACAGAATGCTATACTAGCTAATTGTTGTTCAGAGTGAAATGTAATCTATATCTGGTTGTTGCTTCATAGATCATAATGTGTCAGCACCTTTATCACTTATTACATGTTGATAAGTCATAAACATCTACATGGCATGCGAAATATCCTAGCACTCAGAATTCCCCCCCACTTTCCTTGATCAAATTCCAGACAGCTATAGGACATTGGTAACCATAAATGAAAGAAAATTATAAGAAATTAATAGTAGTTACCAATTCGTGAGCTGTTGAATCAACCCACCTTATATTCATGTAGTTTGTGTTTGTTCTCTACAACAGCCTAACAGCATTAAAGGGGAGATGTTAGTATCCATTTTACAGACAGGAATCCAAAGCCCACAGAAGTGTAAGTAAGCAAGAAAGCAAGGTCAGACGGGTGGGGTGAGGACTGGAATCCAGCTCGGTCGGGCACCACAGTCCGTCCTCTTTATGCTCCACCCTGCTGCTTCTTATGTGTGTGTATTGTTCCCATGCAGAGATTATGTATCTCCATCCACCAATTCAATTAAACATCAAATGTTGAAGCAGCACACCTTCGAGAATGCAAATGCGGAAACGTCATGGTGTCTGCCCTTGCGGATAGCGTAACTTGGCAGAACTAATTATACCCGAGGCAGGTATAAGTGTCTGAAGAGGAGATTCGATAAAGTTTTACATGGCTTCAGAGGAGATCTTTCACATCTGGGCTCAGGATCCAGAAGTGCTTCTGGAGAAGGCTGTGCACTTACATTCTGGCCTATTATCCTGGAAGTTGTTAAAGCTGAAGTGAATTTTGACTATTATACAATAGGGTTTTATTTCTTTTTAAATAAAGACAAAGATGAGGTCTTTATTTTTTAACGTTGAAATTTTTTCATGTTATTGTCAGATCATTGCTCTAAGAGAGTGAGTATAATGTTGAAAAGTGAGATGCAGAGCCAGAGCCCGCTAAGAAGAGCCTCCCTTCTTGTCTGCATTTAGCTGTATCTTCTTCATAGAAGACACCTAATCGCAGTCAGGTGCCTGTGTGTTCCCCTCTGAGTGCTGTGCTTTTCCTTTAGAACATCACAACTTGTAATAGTATAATTATTCATGATTTTATGCTCATTTTCCATGCATGTCCTTTAGTGATTGTACATTTCATGAAGAAAGAAACTTTGCTTGCCTTGCTCACCACCACACCTCCCTTGCCAGGCTCAGTGCCTGGCACATAGTAGGCATTCATGATACAATTGTCGAATGAATGAAGAATGGATCAGAGTTCTGATCTAACCTCTTAAAAGCCTAAGTAGACCAGCAATATTTTATTAATTTAATGAGTCTCCATTTTCTTATCTGTAAGAAAGAGAAGTCATTCATGACACAGGTTTGTAAGGATTTACTGGAAAACATAGTAATGAAAGCACCTTGTCAATGTTCAAGTTCTCAGCCAATATTTATTACTGAGTATTTTCATCGCCATTGTAATTTGTCACGAGCATAGAGCCAGGAGCATGTGCTAAACCCGACGTTAACGCCAAATGTAAAATGTGCTGCCCAATTTCTGAGGTGACACTGTAGATCTTTCTGAGAGGATTGGTGCTAGAAAGCACTATGCTGCCAAGCTGTCAGTGAAAACCTTTAATAACCCTGTATTTACGTGCCATCATGGCATTCCCCAAAATTATCTTCTGGGACCATGACTAGCCCTAGTCAAATGTTTGGTAATTGCTTTTGCCCAATCTGAGTACAATCTGTTCCGCTACTTTTGAGTTATGCAAGGGTGAAATAAATACAGAACAAGCTTGCAAGTTACATTAAAGAAAGTCAAGATGTGCTTTGCACACAGATAAAACTTTAAAATGCCTGAACTTTCAAAGTCAAAACTTCTTACAAGGAAAAGTATCAGAAGTAAAATTTGGAAAATCCAGCGGAAACAGCCTATAGTGCTTTGAATACAAGGTGTGATATTTTATCCTCTGACTTGACTTCTCCATGTGAAGCTATACCCCCATCCCCGCATCACAAAATAGGGTAATAGGATAGCCTTAACCACATCTGCTCCCTGAAAGATATGCTTATCCAGAGGAATAGCTGTATTTGTATTTTTCCCTATCAAGGACGATGTAACTAAACTAATCACATTTCTTTTTTTTTTTTTTTTTTGCTCAAAGCAGTTTTAGTAATTTGCAAAAAGCCTCACTCTGTTCACCTACTTTATTTTATTTTATTTTATTTATTTATTTGACAGAGAGAGAGTTAGCAAGAGCAGGAACACAAGCAGGGGGAGTGGGAGAGGGAGAAGCAGGCTTCCTGCGGAGCAGGGAGCCCGATGAGGGGCTCGACCCCAGGACCCCGGGATCATGACCTGAGCCGAAGGCAGACGCTTAACGACTGAGCTACCCAGGCACCCCTCTGTTCACCTACTTTAAAGAGTCTTGTATTTTGGGGCACCTGGGTGGCTCAGTTGTTAAGCATCTGCCTTCGGCTTGGGTCATGATCTCAGGGTTCTGGGATTGAGCCCCACATCAGGCTCCCTGCTCGGTGGGAAGCCTGCCTCTCCCTCTCCCACTCCCCCTGCTTGCGTTCCCTCTCTTGCTGTGTCTCTCTCTGTCAAATAAATAAATAAAAAATCTTAAAAAAAATAATAATTTGACTAAATTAAAAAAAAGTCTTGTATTTTTATATTATTTAAATTATCCATATTTAGCAACACATATTATATTTTTAGTTGTATCATTTTTGTTTTAATTTGATTCCATTGTGACCTTCTTGAAACGCTTTTGAAACACTATGGAATACAGAATGTTTTAAGAACATACAGAAAATAATTTCAACCACAGAGTGTTAAGCAAGTCAAACTCAGGTAAAACCTGAATTAAACTAGTAAGCAGTTAAAAATGACCTATGCTCAGGAAGAGTCAAGAAATTTATTACTGAAAACATGTGACACGGGTTGGATCAGTTAAGATGCCTAAAGCAAAAATCTCAGGAAGATGAAATTTACCAACATACTTGATGTTGTATCTAAAGAAACTGTAATTTAACCAATTATAACAAATGTATAAAATGGGCATAGTCATCATCAATTCTAACAATTGGGCCTGAGTAGACCCTCATCGATGATAGCAATAATATTAATACATCAGAAAGCATTAGCAATAGGAACAACAAAAACAATGGGAACAACAGCCAGCTCTATCCAGCTTAAAATATATAGACCTATTAACAGAGTTTCTTATTAATACTCTTAATTAATTTAAATTGTAAAGATAATTAACAATCATGTTCTTCTCAAATACTGAATTTACTGAGTGCATGATTAAATTCCTGTGAGAGTTAACACATAGTTATCTGTGATTAGATACTGGAGGTAAATTAATCTCAGTGACTTATCCTAAATTGCACTGTCTATAGATGTGTTTCATAAGTAAACTTTATGTCTCAGAATAGACCAAATATCAGGCAGTGAGGGACTGAGTGAAATCTGCCTTCTCAGCAACAATGAGCATGTGTACTTGCTGTTATTAACTTGTGCCCCCAATATCTAGCATTACATGGATCACAGATATAATACGTTTTGCTCAGATTTTGTTTTTCCATGTCGATTGTAATTTGTTGACTATGCACATCGAGCACCCATCTTTGATTTGTCCTGCATTATTTCATTAGTTTTTGTATTTCCAATTGTTCTTTTCTTTCTTTTACAGTTGTCTGACCCTCACTGTGATTATAGAATTTCCTCTGAGAGTTACAGTCTATATTAGTTCTCTTAACTTTGTTAGAAATTCTTCTAGAGTTTCTCAAAGTTCTTACACATTTTTAGAAATCCTAAAATTTTTAAAAATGTAATGAATTAAGGAAATGCTCACCTAGCAATTTATATGATGTTATTTCAAACTTTAATCTCTATGAATTTCAAAATAGTTGATGTGTTTAAAAAAAAAAGTGAGTAACACCCAAATGCATGCAATTTTTTAGAGTGGCTTCCTCTCTGCCACCTCCCAGTGATCAGTACTTGATTACTGGAAGCTTGCATGCTTATTGGGTTGAATGGCCACATCAAAGCAATGTTCAGCTGAGTCCAGGGACAAAAATAGCAGAATGAGAGAGAGAAACAGAGAGAAAAGCATAAGCAGAGAAAGCAGTCTTTATGTCTTGCTGGCTGTCTACTATGTGCCGAATGTAGGGCTACGTGCATTACCTCCTCTACTCTCACAGTGTAACTGAAGCCCAGTATTGCTTTTCACGTATAATGAAGTAGTCTAAGAAGTATTCAAATAGCTTGACTTTTTCGAAATCATTCATAAGTAAATACATAATAAGTAAATAAATAATTGCTGGACTGTCTGCCTCCCAAACTTACTTGTCCAGTGCATTGTATTTTATGAGTCCATGTGTTTGGGGCCCCAAATGAAAAAGGCAGTCTGAATGGTGCTCAAGGAAAGATGAGCAAAGTTAAAAAAGTAGTCAGTAACCATGCAAGAATGTCCATGGGAGATCCACTGAACAAGGCAATGTACTTTCTGCATCCAGGGAAAAACCTCTGATGTGGGGCAAAAATGTTTCAGCTGGTTTTGAACCGACCAGTTTTGCCTAAAGCCTTCCTTTCTACTGTCTATGCCTGATATCATGTTTACCAGATGTCTTTTGGTCTAATATGGCTTCTGATTACCCTAGAGAGGTGTATAGTTCAGTGGACATGAAAAATTGGGTCAATTTAGAGCCATGGAAATTAAATTAGCTTCCTGGTTTGTTTATAATCCATTTGAGAGTTCGGTTAAGATAGTCACTTCCTCTGAGTCAGCTCCAGCACCAAGACAACATCAGATTTCCTGACCAGTAAAGCTGAGTTCCAGAACCAGGACTGACCCAGATAAGGAACTCCTTTGAAATTACCTCAGCATTTAAAGCATATCCTCAGGCAACATCTCTCACTCTTTCTCTTTTGTTCTCCCTAAACACAAACTGAAGTCTAAACATGAGGACAAGGCAGAAAGCACTTTGAATCATAACTTCTTTTGTTTCAGGATGTGTGCCTTACCTTTTATAAGCATCTTTATCACACTGGAAGCTCCTGATAATGATCTGTAGAGAGAACTGACATTTGAAGGGACTGTCTCTCTCAGTGTTTTAATCTGCAATGTTATGTTACGACTTTCATCCAATTAAATGTATCTACTGAGCTAATTCAAGGCACTCAATGTTCTAACTATAAACCCCAAAATGTTATTTTTTTCCTCCTTAGTATATCTTTCTTTGACTTTTTAAGGTCAAGGACTCCTCCTTAACACTCCCTTCATTTTGATAGCCTCCTCTCCAGATTCTTTCTCTACCTCTCTGATACGACTCTTTCAATTCTTGTGACATCCTCTTCTGCTGTCTGGCCCTTAAATGTTGCAGTTTCCCAGCAGACTGTTTCACTACTATCTATATTCTGTCATCTCCGAGGGAGTTCTTACACCTTTTATAAATTTAGTTACAGCAGATATGCTGCTGACCCCCTAGTCTGTACCTCGAGAGCAGTCCCCTTTCCTACCACATATTCAGGGTCCTTCAAGCCATCTACTACAGTCACCACAGAAATGATAGTATCTCAGGCCTAGTATATTACAGTTGAATGCATAATTTTCATTTTAATGTTGTATTTTTTAACAACTCATTTAATTTGGCATTTTGACTATAAACTTTGTTTTAAAAATTTGCCCTTGTCCTGTCTCAATGTTCTCCCAGACATTCAACAAATCACTATAAAATCATGATTATCTTTACCATGCAAGTATGTCTCTTTTCCATCTCAACACTCAGTGTGGCTCAGTCCCCCATCATCCCTTACCTACAGTGCTGCACTAGTCTCAAAAGCTCTCTCTGCTCCAGTATCCTTTCTCTCAACTCCCTCCTTCACACGATTATGAGAACAAAGTTGCCAAAATACAAATCTATTGATTGCAACCCTCCAAATAAAACAATGTCCTCACTATGTACATTATAAAATTCAATCTCTTTAAAGAGATAGGGAGTTCTTAGGATGTAAATAATAATAATGATGATGAAAGTAATAATAATAATATTATTATATTATCATTATTTTATAGGCAACCATCTTTAAGGCAAAAAATCCTGTATGGATATAGGAGTTGTTCAGAAAACAAGCAAGCAAGCTTCTGGAAGAGCAATTACAGTGAGAGACTCAGAAACAAGCAGAAATGACATTTCTCTCCATCTCACTTCTGCTTCCTTCTGATGTATAGCATCACCCAGGCTCCTTGGTGTCATCTGGCTTTCATCCCATGATAAAAAGCATGGCAGGTCACAGTGTCTATTCTTTACATCTTACTTCTTCAACTACCTTGAAGAAATAAAAACAATAATATGGAATAAATGAAATGTGTGAAAGTCCAAAGAGATGCTCTGCCCATTTCAGTTCAAGTGCCAACTGCTTAACCATAACTACTGAAGCTTTCAGGGGCAGGGTGCATAGCACAGGAGTCCAGTGGCTATCATGAGTCAAGCATCTATTCTGTGCTAGGAACAGCATTAGGCATGATATGCACATCTTTTCATCTAATTCTCATGACAAAACTATAAAACCGAGGGATGGAATAGTTTGTCCAGGCTTGCACAACTGATGTAGCCATGATCCAAATCCTAGATGTTGGACTCCAAATTCCATCTATATAAAAATATTTCTATTCTCTTCTTGCACACAAAATTATTAAAAAGAATAGATGTTCTGTGTTGGGGAGGGAGGCAGTGGGTGAACAACCAACAGTTTTAACGGGTCAATTAGGAATCAGAGACAGATGGTAGGTGATATTGGCTTGTTCCAAGATGGCAATAGTAAAGATACCGAGAACACATTAGATTCTTGAAACATTTAAGATGTAGAGCCAACAGGACTTGCTGTTATGAAATTTGTATACTATTATACCAATAAATACTGCCTCTCTCCTACCCCAACGTCTACACCACCAATCTATTCTCAAGATAATAGCCAGAGAGATTTTGTTAATACGTAAGTCAAAATATGTTCTTACTTGGAACAAAAGCCAAAGTCCTTACCGTGGTCTTAAAAACACTGCAAGGTATATTGCTTCCTCCTGCCTACTTCCCCATACTTCTTTCAGGTTGTTGAAAATAGCAAGCATATTTCTACTCTATAGATGGTATTGACTATTGACTATTCCCTCTTTCTAAAATGCTCTTCTCTCAGATCTCCTCTTATCCCCCTCCTTCATTTGCTTACTCTTCTGTGTTCCATTACCTTGTTCCCCTTTTTTTAAAATTTTATTTTATTGTTATGTTAATCACCATACAACATTAGTTTTTGATGTAGTGTTCCATGATTCATTGTTTGCGTATAACACCCAGTGCTCCATTCAATACGTGCCCTCTTTAATACCCATCACCAAGCTAACCCATCCCCCTCCCCCCTCCCCTCTAGAAATAGCCACACCTTGGACCAGTAGGGCCATGGTATTACTCACATCTAGAGGGCGTCAAAACATAGAATGCAATGTATATCAACCTTAAAATCTAAGAAAGTGTCAGATCCTCTATATCCTCGCTCTACACTGTCTTATTTTTTCATAAACTCATAAAACTTGATGTTTTGTATATACACCTGTCCATTCATGTAAAAAGTGAATTCCACAAAAGAAGAATTCATCTCTTTTGTTTACTATTCTAACCCCAATGCCCAAAATAGTACTTAGCATACAAGATGAGAATCTGAGCACTTCTAGAGAATCCTACATAATAGCATAATTTCATTATAAGTTTGTGATCACCAATCCTAAATGGGTATGAAACACTGCACACCTGTCCTACTATATTTCTTAGTCAATTTAGTATCTAACTTTCTATCCATGTAATATTGCATTATTTTTAGCAGAAAATAGTGCAATTTTCCAGGATTAATGAGCAAATTCTTATGTATCTATTCTACTTATTCTCTCATTTTAGTTGGTTTATTCCCATGTATTTAAGCCTGCTCAAGACTCTCCCATCAAAAAGAAAAAGAAAAACTCTCTGTTATTCTTTCTAGTTTCTGTCTACTTTTTTTTCTTTTTTCCCTTCTTTTTTTTTTTTTAAATAGATTTTATTGTTAGAACAATTTTAGGTTCACTGCAAAGTTGAGAAGTAAGTATGGAGAGTTCACATATACTACCTATCCCCATATATTCAGTTTCTTCCATTTTTAATATCTACACCACGGTGGGACATTTGTTTTAGTCCATGAATCTACATCGTTGATACATCATTATCAACCAAAATCCTCAGTTCACATCAGGTTTGCTCTTGATGTTTTCTATGGCTTTTGGCAAATGTATAATGAGACATATATACCATTATAGTATCATAGACAATAATTTCACCTCTCCCTTTAAAATCCTCTTTGCTTTGTCTATTTATTGCCATCTCTCCTCTAACCCTTGTTAACCACTGACATTTTTATTGTCTCTATAGTTTTCCTTTTTCCAGAGGGTCATATAATTGGAATAATACTAGGTAGCTTTTTTTTTTTTTAAAGATTTTATTTATTATTTGACAGAGAGAGAATGAGAGAAAGAGAGCACATGAGAGGGGGGAGGGTCAGAGGGAGAAGCAGGCTCCCTGCCGAGCAGGGAGCCCGATGCAGGACTCGATCCAGGGACTCCAGGATCATGACCTGAGCCGAAGGCAGTCGCTTAACTGACTGAGCCACCCAGGTGCCTGACTAGGTAGCTTTTTCACAATGGTTTATTTCACTTAATAATATGCATTTACTTAGTAATATGCATATTCCATGTCTTTTCATGGCTTGATAATGCAAATTTTTTATTTTTTTTTATTTGGGTATAGTTGACATGCAATGTTAACATTAGTTTCAGATGTATACCTTAGTGATTCAACTTCTCTATATGTTATGTTATGCTCACCACAAGTGTAGCTACCATCTATCACCATACAACACTATTATAATATCATTGATTATAGTTCCTATACTGTGCCTTTTATTCCCGTGACTTATTCACTCTATAACTGGGAGCCTGAATCTTGCACTCCCCTTCCCACTTCTCCTCTGGCATTTTCTAATCCCCTTTTTACTCATCACCTTCCCACCTCTCCTCTGGCAGCCATCAGTTTATTTTCTGTATTATTATTTCTGTATTTTCAGGGTTTTTTTGTTATGTTAATCACCATACATTACATCATTAGTTTTTGATGTAGTGTTCCATGATTCATTGTTTGCGTATAACACCCAGTGCTCCATGAAGAACGTGTGATCCTGATTTTCATTTGTTTGTTATTCATCTGTTTTGTTTTTTAGATTCCACATATGAGTGAAATTATGTGGTATTTGTCTTCCTCAGTCTGACTTATGTCACTTAGCATAATATATCCTCTACGCCCATCCATGTTGTTGCAAATGGCAAGACTTAATCCTTTTTTATGACTATGTAATATTCCACGTGTGTTATGTCTGTGTGTGTGTGTGTGTGTGTAAACACACACATCACACCTTCCTTATCTATTTGGCTATCTATAGACACTCAGGTTGCTTTCATATCTTGGCTCTTGTAAATAATGCTGCAATAAACATAATGGTGCTTATATCTTTTCAAATTAGAGTTTTCATTTTCTTTGGGTAAATACCCAGTAGTGGAATTACTGGATTGTATGATATTTCTATTTTAATTTTTTGAGGATTCTCCATATGTTTTCCACAGCAGCTATACCAGTTTACATTCCATCCAACAATGCACAAGGATTCCTTTTTCTCCACATCCTTGTCAACACTTATTCTTCTCTTTCTGATTTTAGCCATTCTGATAGGTTGTGAAGTGATATCTCATTGTGGTTTTTATTTGCACTTCCCTGATTATGAGTGTTGTTGAACAGATAACACATTTCTTTTTAACACTGAATAATATTCCATTGTCTGTATCACAGTTTATCCATTCACCTACTAAAGGACATCTTGATTGATTCCAAGTTTGGGAAATTATTAATAAAGCTGTTCTAAATATCCCTGTGAAGGTTTTTGTGTGGCCATAAGTTTTCAACTACTTTGGGCAAATACCAAGGAGCGTAACTGCTGGATTGCTTGGTAAGAGTATGTTTGGTTTATAAGAAACTGCCAAACTGTCTTCCAAAACGAGTGTGCCATTTGGCATTCCTATCAACAATACATGAGAGTTCCTGTTGATTCACAGCTTCACCAGTATTTGATGTTGTTAGTGTTTTGGATTTTAGCCACTCTGATAGGTGTGTCTAATAATGGTAGTTCATTGTTGGTTTGGTATTCATTTCCTTGATGCTGTATGAGATGGAGTATCTTTTCAAAAACTTATTTCCCATCTGTGTATCTTCTTCAGTGAGGTGTTTGTTCAGATCTCTTGCTCATTTTTTTAAAATGGATTGTTTATTTTCTTATTGTTGAATTGTAGTTTTGTTTTGTTTTTTGAGGGGGGTATACTTTGAACACCAGTCCTTTATCAGATATGTATTTAGCAAAGATTTTCTCCTGGTCTGTGGCTTGTCTTCCCATTCTCTTGATCTTTACTGCTTTTTACACCAAGACTTCTCTACTCCTATAGTCCATTCTCAGCCACTTTATTCCTGCCTTCATTCTTAATGCCAACTGGATTCTGCTACTATAATTCTATCAAAACCTAAGAGTAGTAATGGCCATTAAGTTCAGTGATTATTTTATAGATCTCATTTTATTTGATGGTTGAGCAGTACTTGGAACTACAGGCCTCTTCTTTAAATAGGCTTGTGTCTGGGTGTCTGTGGTATATTATTCTCTTGGTTTTTCTCTTTCCTCTCTTGATATCCCTCTTCTCTGACTCATTTACATTGTTTTCTCCATGGTTAAAATGTTGGAGTTTCTCAACATTGAGGCCCATGGTTGATAGGGTGTTTACTCTGCCTTTCTCTATAAGTGATTCCTTTTTTATATATATCTCCTTCTAAAACTTGTCCTTCAAATTCTAGCCTCCTATAGTAGAATGACCACCTCACATATTCTCTAGGATGTTTGAGAGATGCAAACACAGTATGTCCATATTCCTCTTTCAGATCCACCCTCACAGGAAATCCCATTAGTTCCTTCAGTTCTCCCCATCTTGGTGAAGGGTACCACCACCTAGGTACTTCAATAAGCCAGAAATGTCATAGTTATTCTTATTTCTTCCCTTTTCCCAACCTTATCATTTAATGCAACCCATGTACCTTCAATCTTTTCTCGTTTCTAATCTCTCCACTTTTCTTTAACTTAACCCATGCCCTCTTTAACAAGTTCCCAGCGCCATTGCAGGGCCCACCATCCTCATGCACCCTCCCCACCTGGAATGCTCTTATGCACTAAAACCATAGCAACTTTTTCAAAATACATATCTGATTCACTATCTGCATCTATCTTCAATTAAGACACCACATTTGTTTTTAAGATAAAGTCAAAAATCATTTAAAGGGATTAAACAAAATCTGTCTGACATTTGCTCACCTTTGTCTTACACCACATTCCCCAGCCAGTTTTGTCTCCCAGCCATGCTGCACAGGCAGTGTTCCTTCCCATCACTGGGACTCTAGCCATGCTGTTCCTTCTGCCTGCAGGGGCTTTCTCTCTCTCTTTCATTCTCTCTCTTTCTCAGTTAGTTCACTTCTAACAGAATATAGTGCCTCATTATGTTATCATGGTTCTCCAGAGAAACAAAACCGTAAGTATATAGATGATAGATAGAGGAATTGATTTATTACTGGAAATGGCTCACATGATTATGAAGGCTTAGCTATGCCATGATATCCTGTCTAAACTGTGGAACCAGGAAAGCTGGTGGTATAATTCAGCCTGAGTCCCAAGGCCTGAAAACCGGTGGGGCCACAGGTATACGTCACGGAGTCCAAAGTCTAGAGAACTAGTAACTCCAATGTGCAAGGATAGAAGAAGATAGATATCCTCGCTCAAGTAGAGAGTGAGAGAATTTGTTCTCTTTCCACCTTTTTGTTCTATTTGGGCCCTCAACAGATTAGATGATACCTGCCCACAATCGTTAGGGGACACATTCTTCAGTCTACTGATTCAAATACTAATCTCATCTGGAAACACTCATTGACAAACCCAGAAATGTTTCACCAGCTATCTGGGCATCCCTCAGCCCAGTAATGTTGACACATGAAATTAACCATCTTGCTTACCTTGAGCATTACATTCTTAGGCAACCTTCCCTGAATATGCCAGAGCCCCATTAACATTGTAGTTAAATTTTTACATTTTTTTACTTGCCTAAACATTTGGTCAATCTTCTCACCTAGGATGTTGTATGCTCTATCAGGAACCTCAGTGTTTATGTTCTGTATCCTTAGAACCTAACTCTAAACCTGGATCATTGAATAAATGAATAAATCTTTATGGACTTGCGGTTTTCAAGCCCCTCTTAGCTCTTTTATGTTCATGTCTAAATATAATATTGAAATGATGGTAAATTAGTGTTATTTTTGTATCTTAACAGTTCTATTTCTTGAAGTGTGTGTTAAAATCAGGTGGGAGTTAACATCATATTACTGGGCTTTTTTTTTTGCATTTGGCATCCCCTGTTTCTCTAATTGTGAAGTACACATCATACTGACTTAACTCCTGGGATTGCTGTGCAAAATAATGTGTGACATTAAGGCATTTTACAGTTCCAAAGTGCCACACAGAAGCTCAATGATGGTGATCATCTTCATCATCATCATCATCATTTTATATTACATAATCTTAGTGCTCTAGAACCCTTAGGAATAAAAGCCAATAATTCCATCATATGGATAAGACCTATTTACTGTTGTCTTAGTGATGACTTTATTCACATAATATATATAATAAATGCTAAATATAAATTAACACAAGAAAATAAGAAGTTAATAAAAGGTCCAAATTAATTTTTTTTTCTAATGGGGATATTAACTACATTTTATCATAAGGATTTTGTGTTGAAAATACTTACTTAAATAGCTGTCTGACACTTTTGCAATCAAACATGGCATTTATAAACTTATCAAGTGGTCATGTTCCCTTAAGCATCGAGTATTATGGATTGAGCCAGGAATGTAGGAGAAAAGCTGCCTTTGAGGACTTACCTGGCAGTGACTTATTGCATGACCTTGGGAAAAGCATATCACTTCCTGAGACTTGCTCATAAAGAGGGGAAACCACAAAGCTTCCCCCTCCCTGAGTTTGCTGTGAATAATACAAACTAGTATATGGGATAGTACTCACTACCTTATAGACTTTTGTGTGGTTACAATTTATTAAAAGGGGTCCCCTTCACTACAACCAAGCCCATCAGGTTAATTGGGAGTCAGAGGAGGCAAGGAGAAATGTGGAAGCAGTTTTCCTTCTCATCTAAGGAGAGAGATTCAGGTCCACTTCAGAGTTCTTTTGAAACCTGGCAACATAGAGTATCAAAAATGTTCTCTTAAACAGTGAGAAACTCCCCACTCCCCACTGCATTGTCTGTGAGGTGCATGACACTGAAGTGTTTGGAAACATATTTCAATCTAAATATTTTATATTTTAGACACAGAGCTGAATTGAGTGCCTAGTCTCTTATTTCTTACAAGTGACATGATCAGTTTCTTTTCATCTCTCCTCTCTAGTCTTTCTCAGCTCTATTTCCCATTTAACAGATGAGTAATTAGATTCAGGGAGATTAAGTGGTTTGTCAAAAGTCATTCCTCTATAAATTTATTGCTAAAATCTTCTAATGATTGTACTAACCTTTTTTTTTTTTTTTCTTTTTGATGTTCCTTGCCCTGGACTCTGAAAGTGCCAGTGTTATGAAGGAAGAAAAAGTTATGATCTGATTTCCAGAACAGGTATCCACCATTCTTTCATCCATAAGCCATGCTGCTCCCTGAAAATCAGCCTGACTTTTCATGATGACTTATGATCCTTTCCAAAGAGCCTTCTTTGTTTTTGCAATTTATTTTTCCTCTTTAGAAGCCTAATTGGTTCTAATTAGCCTAATTAGACTAATTACCAGAGTGCTTGTCACCTTCTGACCCCGTCTCTAGTATAATAAGAACATTTTATCTCTTTTACCACCTCTGGTCATTAGGTAGTAGCTTTCTGGAGGTCTGTTCAAAAAAATCTGAAAAAAAAATTTGCCAAAATCAATGAATTGCATCTGTCATGAAGTTCGAAGATGATTAGAGTCATATTTGCCATCCCAAGGTCAAGTATGTATGTGGTCAACAAATATAAAAATAATATTTCTTTAAGACAAAGGTGGTTTGTGGGTTTCAACAGAATCTACAATGCCTTGAAAAATTACAGATAACCCATTGTATATCTAAATGGAGAACCAGGCCTAGAATTCTAATAATAAAAATTATGACAGCACTATAACAATAGCTCAAATATATTTTCTCACTATGCATCAGGCACTGTGCTAAATTCATAATATATGGGAATATAAATATATTCTTATCTTCAACAACTCTATATCATAGATACTATTTTAGTCCCTATTTTACATTTATAAATGGAACCAAAGAGAGTTAAAGAACGTGAACATTATTGATCATTTGTGAAAGATGGGATTTGTGATATTCTGACTCTAAACTCAAACTTCAGAGCTACACTGTACTATCTCCATTGTTCTCTGTGGTAGATTACAAAAATGGTTGCAAACTTTTGCCCTCCCATTGAGACCTGGAATCTATGTCACCTTTCTCCTTCTAATATTTGATTTGAATTGTTTAATAAAATGCAGCCAAATGTCATTTTGTGAGTTCTGAGGCTGAGTCTCAGGAGAACTTGTACATTTCCTATCAGCTTTGAGGTATCCTGCCCTGCACTTCAAGTGAGTAGTCCTGGTCTTGCCTGCAGAAGGAGGAGAAAGTGAAACCAGCCATCCACCTGGGTCACCTTTGACCAGCCAATCCACAGCCAGTCTGGAAGCTGACTCCTGACAAATGGATAAGTCCAGTTGAGATCAACCAACCCCGGCCAGATAAGCAGAACTGTTCAGTTGAGCCCAGTGCAAACTGACAATGCATAGAATTGTGAACTTAACAGATGGCTATTGTTTTAAGTCATTGTTTTGGCATGACTTGTTATATAGCCTAACTGATAAATGTCTCAAGAGGGAATAAAAATAGGTGTTATGATATCCAGGAAAAAATGTAAAAGAAAAATAAACATGTCCTTGAATCATAGGGAAGAAAGATGACTCTGTAGGATAAGGAATGTAGCAAAAGCTGCAGAGCTTCCTTTTTTATTTTCATCTGAGCTCCTCTCCTTCTCCATTCATTGATAGAGCTTATTATATGAAGGACCTGAAAGAAGAAGCATAATCATAGCAGTCAAGACTTATTGCATTTAGGAAAAAAAAAAAAAAA
>NW_025408821.1:101680-102912 GCF_002201575.2 Neomonachus schauinslandi | reverse complement strand
ATGGCAGAGGAGTAGGAGACCTGGATTTTGTCTGGTCTCAGGAATTCAGCTGGATAGGGATCAAACCATTCTGAACACCTACGAACTCAACAGGAGATCGAAGAAAAGAATAGCAACAACACTCTGAACAGAAAAGCAACCACTTTCTGGAAGGTAGGACGTGTGGAGAAGTGAATACGAGGCGATATTTGGGAGGATAGATGGCGGGGGAGGGGGCCTCCGTCGGCCGCTTCTGGAAAGTGATAGAGGCGCGGAGCACAAAATCGCAACTTTTAAGTCTACTCCGCGGAGGGACGTCACTGTGGTGGCTAAGCGGGGGGTGGAACCCTCACGGGACAGTGTGGTCTCAGGACCCTCGGGGTCACAGAAAGACCGGGGGTGCCTGAGTGCGGGAGAGCTCCCAGGGATCGGAGTGGGAAAGCTGGCTGCAGAGACGGAGCCGAGGCGCAGGGTCTCAGCTCGGGGTTGCCATAAACCGTGATCCGCGGCACAGTCGGGCCACTGCTCCTCCAGTCTTTCAAATTTTTTTTTAACTTTTTTTTTTTTTAATTTTTCTTTTTCCCTTTTTCAACCAACATCTTAAAAATCCCTTTTCTAAAAAATTTTTATTTTTCATTTTTAGAGTCATATTCTATCCCTTCATAGTAGTTACCCTTATTTTATGCATATATATATAAGTTCTTCTCTCTTTAAAATTTTGAGATAGTTTCTTCTAACAGATCAAAATATACTCTAAATCTCTAGTATATGATTTTGTTCTACTCTCTTGCCTGATCACATTCTCGCCCTTTTTTTCTTTTTTTTAAAATCCTCTTCTTTCTTTTTTCAAACAACTTATCAATTCCTTTTATAAAATTTTTTATAATTTTCGTCTTTACAGCCATATTCCATCCCTTCATATCAACCCTTATTTTTGTACGTATATAAGTTTTTCTTTCTTTAAAATTTTGGGAGGCAATTTCTTCTAACAGACCAAAATACACCTGAAATCCAGTGTGTGGCACTGATCTATGCACCAGCCTGATATTTGATCATATTCTGTTTTTTTTTGTTTTGTTTTGTTCTGTTTTTGTTTTTATCTTTTGCTTTTTCTTTTCTTTTTCTTTTTTCTTTCTTTTCCCCCAGCTTCACGTCATTTCTGATTTATTTAGATTATATTTTCTGGGGACGTTGTTACCCTGTTAGCATTTTGTTCTCTCATTCATCTATTCTCCTCTGGACAAAATCACAAG
>NW_025408821.1:0-1680 GCF_002201575.2 Neomonachus schauinslandi | reverse complement strand
GAATGCAAGCTGGTGCAGCCACTCTGGAAAAGAGTGTGGAGGTTCCTTAAAATGTTGAAAATAGAGCTACCATGTGACCCAGCAATAGCACTACTGGGTATTTACCCCAAAGATAAAATGTAGTGATCCGAAGGGGTACATGCACCCCGATGTTTATAGCAGCAATATCCACAATAGCCAAACTGTGGAAAGAGCCAAGATGTCCATCAACAGAGGAATGGATAAAGAAGATGTGGTATATATATACAATGGAATATTATGCACCCATCAAAAGGAATGAAATCTTGCCATTTGCAATAACATGGATGGAACTGGAGGGTATTATGCTGAGCAAAATAAGTCAATCAGAGAGACATGTATCATATGACCTCACCGATATGAGGAATTCTTAATCTCAGGAAACAAACTGAGGGTTGCTCTGGTGGTGGGGGTGGAAGGGATGGGGTGGCTGGTAATAGACATCGGGGAGGGTATGTGCTATGTGAGCGCTGCGCATTATGTAAGACTGTTGAATCACAGACCCGTATCTCTGATACAAATAATACATTATATGTTAAAAAAAAATATAAAAGAAGATAGTAGGAAGGGAAAAATGAAGTGGGGGGAATCAGAGGGGGAGACAAACCATGAAAGACTATGGACTCTGAGAAACAAACTGAGGGTTCTAGAGGGGAGGGGGGTGGGGGGATGGGTTAGCCTAGTGATGGGTATTAAAGAGGGCATGTATTGAATGGAGCAGTGGGTGTTACACGCAAACAAAGAATCATGGAACACTACATCAAAAACTAATGATGTAATGTATGGTAATTAACATAATAAAAAAATAATGGGCAGAAGACTTAAATAGATATTTTTCCAAAGAAGACATGAGAAGGCCAACAAGCATGTGAAAAGATGCTCGACATCACTAATCATCAGGAAAATGCAAATCAAAACCACAATGAGATATCTCCTCATTCCTATGAGAATGGCTAATATCAAAACAACAAAAATACCAAGTGTTGGTGAGGTTGTGGTAGAAAGGAAATGCTTATACTTTGTTGGTGGGAATATAAATTAGTGTAGCCAGTATGGAAAATCATATGGAGGTTGGGGGTAGACAAAATAGATAGAAGGCGATTAAGAGGTACAGACGTCCAGTTATAAAATAAGTAACTGATGGGGTTGTCATATACAGCATAGGGAATATAGTCAATAACATGGTAACTTTGTACTGATGACAGTAACTAGAATTACTGTGGGGATTATTTTATAATGTGTAAAAGTATCTAATTACTATGATATACACCTGAAACTAATGAGATATGGTACATCAATTATACTTTAATTAAAAAAATAAATTTGCAAATCAACCCATGTACCCAGCACTCCTAATTCCCCTTACCCTGCTACTTTTTTTCTTTTCTCAAAGCAGGTATCACTTCCTAACACTATAAAATATACTTATGTCTGGTATGGAGTCTCTCATTCTGCTCCCCAAGGTTAGAGATCTTTGTTTTGTTTACTGATGCATTTAAACTCCCAGAGTTAATATTTTAGTGTCTCAGTAAATACCAGTTGAAGAATAAATGAATTCTTAAAGAAAAACATGTAAAAAGCTGTGAAACTAAAGCAATAGTTCAGAAAAATCTGACCAAGAGAGCTCCCTTCTGAAACTTTATTTTTCCTTTTTACTCAGCC